>NW_024870719.1:10130000-10207500 GCF_019054845.1 Dipodomys spectabilis
CACCCCTCACACAAAACTTTGTTTCTACTAAAAATAAATGTATCTAGCAAACTTCCAACCTTTAACACTTAAAACATAAAACTGTTTCTCTGAAGTAACTTGTGGCAGGCTGTATTCTGCTTTTCATTTTTTAGCATGTGTTTTCCTGCCACATCTATTGTTTTAGATATCTATACTTAGTAAAACATAAACCTACTACTTTTATTTTCCATCTGCCAGATGCTAAGTTGTCTCTAGAGACTATCAAGGAACAGAAGCCAACATGGCTCTTTTCATTTGCATACGTATTCACCGAAGTGGGTGATGATGACAGCTAAAATGAATAGCTACAGCTTAGAGATTTTTTTTAATGGTTTGGTTTGGTTTTTGGTTTTGTGCTGGTCTTAGGGCTTGAACTCAGGGTCTCGACACTGTCTCTAAGCTTTTGTACTCAATGCAAGCACTGTATGACTTGAACAACAGCTCAACTTCTGGCTTTTTGGTGATAGTTAGAGATAAAAAGTATTGTGTACTTTCCTGCCCATGCTGGTTTCAGACACAATCCACAGATTTCAGCCTCCTGAGTAGCTAGAATTACAAGTATGAGCCACCAGGACCTGGCTGGTTTTGTTTCTTGTTATTATTGTCATGAAAAAAAACTAAGGATAAGATATAAATCAGTTTTGGTATGTACTCATGGTTCATGCTGATAATCCTAGCGACTTGGGAGGCTGACATTGGGAGGATCACAGTTTAAGGACAGTACAGGCAATTGGAAAGATCATAGCTGGGTGTAGTGTTATATATCTGTTATTGTAGTTATGTAGGAAGCCAAAATTGAGAGGATTGTGATGTCAGATCAGCCCTGGAAAAAAGGTTTTCAAGAGAATATCTCAACTGAAAGAAATCATTTGTTTCTTTCAATAGTGGAAACTACTTGTCATCCAGGCTATGGCGGGAAGCATAAAACAGGTGGGTAATGATCCAAGGGGAAAGAAGAGAGACCTAATCTCAAAAATAACAGTCACCAAAAGGGCTGCAAGCATGGCTCAGTAGAAGACTGCCTGCCTGGAAAGCACAAGGCCCTGAGTTCAAACCCCAATTCTGCCCAAGGAAAAGCCCCAAATCATAGACCATTTTTCAAATAATGGTGGCTCAAAGGTTGTTAAATATTTCAGAATCAATTGTGATTAATTTTAATAGTGTTCTCATTTAACTATTGAAACAAACACTTATCTGAGCATAAGCTACTCTGGCTATAAATGAGAACTCCACTCTATCCAGCCTTTGCTCGTTTCCCTTAAGGAGGAGAACAGATGCCCCCACCATACACTGCCCTTTGTTGAGATGGATTCTCATGAACTTGTTGTTATTTTGACTGGCCTCACACTGTAGTCTACAGAGTTCTTCCTCCCAAGTAGCTAGGATTATAAGCTTGAACTATCACCAACCGGCAGTAAGTTGTTTTTAAAAAGTGAAAGTAAAGCTGAGCACTGGTGGTTCATGCCTGTAATCCTTGCTCCTCAGGAGGCTGAGTGCCAAGGACTGTGTTTGAAGCCAGCCTGGGCAAGAAAGACTATGAGACTCATCTCCAATTAACTGCCAAAAAGCCAGAAGCAAATCTATGGCTCAAGTGGTAGAATGCTAGCCTTGTGTAAAAGAGCTCAAAGATAGCACCAAGGCCCTGAGTTTAAGTCCCACTAGTGGGCGTGTGTGTGTGTGTGTGTGTGTGTGTGTGTGTGTGTGTGTGTGTGTGTGTGTGTGCATGCATACACACACAATATTAATGTTATTGCTGTCAAAGGTAATAATAGTTGAGTACTCATTAAATATACCTTCTGGTTAATTCCTCCTTTCTAAACCCTTCTGGTGCATTTCTGAGTGGCAACAAGAATAGGAGAAGCAATATAGACAACTGGATATAAATGTGAAGGGTTAACAAAGGAGGAAGCTGCAATGCTTGATAAGAAATGTACGCATTATCTTGCCCATGTAATTGTAACCCCTCTGTATAGTATGTTCACAAAAAATAAAAATTAAAATAAAAAAAAAGTTACAAAAGCTATTTTGTGTGTGGTATTGGGGATTGACCCCAGCACCTCATTCTTGCACAACTTGAGTTGTGTTTCCAGTCCTTTTTCTTTATTTTTGCTTTTTGTGTGTTTTTCAGGTAGGATTTCATGTTTTTGCTTAGGTTGGCTTCTAATGTCAACCCTCCTGACTAGCTAGAACCATAATCCACACAACATCCCAAGCAACAATGAGGGCCTCTCATAGTAGCTACCATGTCCCAGTTTTGGTGTCTTAGTAAAATTTTTAGGTAGACAATACTGAAGGAATTCATTAACTTACTCTTTCAGTGCCATCTCTTTTATTTGTTATCTTTTTATTATTTATTTATACTTCTTAGTCTCTTATTTTGTTTTTCCTCAAAAAAATTGTAATATTCCCCTTTTAACTACAACACATACGCCAGTTAGGAACTCCAGTTGTTACATCCCTAACTATAATTTAAATATTTCCTTCTAAGTTTGGTTCATTATAATATCATAGGTAACAAAAAAATCTTACAACATGGCCAAATAGTCTCAAGTGTGTTTTCTCTTACATTTAGTCAAACTCTCACCATATCTTTGGGTTTCTTCACTCTAATTTTGGCAAGAGTACAAACATTATGTATTCTATAAATAGTTATTCTATAAGTGTTTATTCTTTTGATAAATGTTTACTGAATGCATACTGTAGTCAAGCACCATTGCATGATCTTTGGATAATGTACCATTACTTAGGGAAAAGATAGACATTAAATGTCAAAACTGATAATGAGGAAGTTATTCAGTATGATGGAAGTACAAATTCTCTGTAAGTAACAAAAAGACATAGACTGATAAAGGTGCTAACAAAGATATGCAGTAGGATGGCAGATATTTCCCACATTTCAATATAACAGATTTTGCTTGTTCTACTTTGAGACACACCTAAGCCCTAAATTAGTGACTCTCAAATTTATCTACAGCAGAATTACCTAGGAACTTATGATGAGCAGAGAAGGATTTACATCCAATCCTGCAGAGTTTCAGATTCACTATGTCTAGAGTAGGCTTTGAGAATCTGGAAATCTCTTTCTAACAGCTTCTCAGATATCTCTGATCAGAACACACAAAGGACTACTGCTTTGTATCAGTGTCATTTAAATTTTACTTTCTTTTTTTATTGTGAAAATAGAGTTAAATTTTAATATTTCAGTTCAATTGTGAAATGTCAAGTGAAACTAACATTGTCATTTCTGTTTCTATTTAACCTGAGGAAAGGATATTCTTCAGTATTCTTATTGTTACACTAGTATTGCTGGTGGTCAAGAAAGAGGAGAGAAAACTATTTTTCCTAACTCTATTGTTTGTTAACCATTGGAAGGAAACAAATCTCTTTTCTAAAGCTCAAAAAATACTATTTGTGCCTGAAGATTAAATTCTACTTCTAAACTTCCAGCATGTGTTTCTAAGATTTCCATGGTCACTCAAGCAGCTTATCAGTAAGCTGGAAAAGAAAGAAAAAAAAAGAATCAGCTCTCTTCTCTGTTTTCATCAAATATAGAAAATCTATTCTTGACATGTAAGAAACTAAAGCACTCTAAGTAAATATGAAATGTATGTTTATAGAGAAAAAAGGCAGCAAGAACTCCTTCCCAAGCCCCAAAGACACTTATTTCAAATCCTTTTATCATAGTCTCTAAGGGATCTGGTGTTCCATAAGAAAAAAATAACACCCCAATTGACAGAAGTTTTCAGATGAAGAGAAGCAACAGATACCCAGTGACATGGAGCAAGGATAGTAAGATATGTTTTGAACAAGCTGTGAGATTGTCTTTGTTCATTTTTGTGGAACTGAAGCTTGGTCTGTAATGGTTCCTTAGGCAGAAGTGAAGCACCTCTTATCTCACTACAGAAATAAACCCTCTGTGCTACACTGCCAAGCTGTGCAGGGTATCAGCTACAATGAAGAAAATGCTCCTATCCCCTTGTAAATGACAATGGGCAGTTGTTGACTGGACATAAGACATAACTAAAAATTATTTTATCTTGGTAGAATAAATATGTTTACTTTATAAAGTCCTATATTCCAGCAATATACTGGGGCATTCATTAAAGTAGGTCGTTTATTGACCTCTTTAAATCAAACAAAAAAAAGATATTGACACAAAAATTGACATATGTCAATACATAGAGAAAGTCTCTCTGCTGGTTAAATAAAATTATTAAGTGGATTATTCTCCATATTATATTGCTGTGTAACCTGGGTTTATCTAAGCTACCTGGGTTTATCTAAGCTACAGTTCAGTGTTTTGAAAGTTATTGTAAAAGAATAATGATGTACCACTGATTCACACCTGTAATCCTAGCAACTTAGGAATTCGAGACCTGGTGAATTGTGGTTCGAAACTAGCCAGGGCAGAAAAGTCTGGCAGACTGTCTCTAAAAAGATGTAGCAAAAGACTGGCTGTAGTCATGGCTCAACTGGTAAAGTACCAGCCAAGCAAGCAAGCTGAGCAAGCACAAATCTCTGAGTTCAAACCCTGAAGACAGTGTGGCACGGTAAACCTAATTCTAAGAGAAAGGAATTGGTTCTTTCCTGTCCTTCTCACCTTAGAATAGAGCTCTAGAGTTTGTAACTATGGAGAATGTTAACTAAGTGGCATCAGAAAGGGACTGGAAGCCTGCTACCACTTAACACTGTGCTCCAAAGAGGAAAAGACTACTAGTTCTATAATCTACTGACCGAACATTTAGCCAAGACATGATTTACCTAGAAAAGGAATCAAGTACTTGCCTCTTGGCAACACTGTGCCAGTAGGCTAGGAATATCTTAAGAGAAGACTCAGAAATGACTGTAATTAAGCAACAAATAATCACCTAAAGTACACTTTCATATATCTTCTCTTAAGTAAGTGTGAAGATCCTGAGTTCAAAACACAAATAACACTGCCCTCCAAAATAGCAAGTCAATTGATTCACAAATATGGTCAATGAGCATTCCAAAGAAGCAAAGGCAATAGAGTATAGAAAGTAAGTGATGATAGAATATAATATTGATCTCTACAGTCAATAAATGACTCTCAACAAAATCTGTCTCTCACAAAAACTTTCAAAGTGGATCATAGAATCAAACATAAAATGCAATACTAAAAATCATCTAGAAGAAAACACAAGATAAAAACTATGCGATCATGGGTTTGTTAATGAAATTATAGATGAAAACCCCAAATACATCAACCATAAAAGAAAAACGATCTCATAGATCAGAATTTACTAAAAAGAAACATTTCATATTTCCAAAGTATACATACGGCTAAGCACACCAAAACACAAGCCACGGTCCTGAAAAATTATTTTTTCCAAAATAGAAAGAATAACAGATGGGATGATGGCTCAATTATCTTATATGCACATATGGAAATATAAGGGTTCCACACACATATATGCATGTATGTAAACATAATGATGAAACTTCCTGAAATTGTTCTATGAAGCAGGTAAGGTACATGAGGAAGAGAGGGGAAGGGGGAGTTTGAATAGGGTACAACATATGTATATATGAAAATATAATAATTCAGCACTCCCCCTTATACATCTAATAGATGCTAATTAAAAAAACTCTTTTAAAAAAATCTCAAGCATAAGAAAAATAACCTAAATTATCTAAACATCTGAACATAATAACTCACCAAATAATATATACAGATAGCAAACAAGTTCATGAAAATAGGCTATAGGGGTTGTCATCCATTTATCTCATTCAACCAAGGGACCATGGGCAAATCTTCTGACAGAAGTAGTAAGTCTCCAAGCTATACAGTAGCATCCAGTGGGCCCTGTGGTTGCAAAAGCTGTGCCATGAAGCCAGGAAGCCCCAGAAAGAAGAAATACCCGTGAGCAGAGGGGCTCTCTTTTAGCGTGAATCCCTGGTGTTTACTCTTGGGCCAGAAAGTCCTTGAGGCTCTATGGAGAAAGGGCAGGGCATAAGATAAGGCATCAGATGGAGAGAAGAATAGCTCCCTTGCCCCAAGCCTTTGTGGTAGTGAGCTTGGTTACCCTGGTCATGAGGGGATAGGCTGGTTCCCAATGCTACAGCAGTCAGTGAGGTAGCAGACCACTTCTAATTCAAAACTTACAATTTGTAGTACATTGGGAGGTACAGAAGAACCTAAAGGAAAACCAGGCACTCTAAAATGACTGCCATGAGGTCAGTAGAAAATGGGATCGAAACCATCCCAGGCAGGAAAGTCCATGAGACGCTTATCTCTAATTATAATCACAGAAAAAGCCAGCAGTGGTGCTGTAAACTCAAGTGGTAGAGTGCTAGACTTGAGCAAAAAGTGCTTAGGGACAGTACCTAGGCCCAGAGTTCAAGTCCCAAGACCAGCTGGAAAAAATAATGTGGCCACAATTGGCACACAGACTCTTATGTATTGACTAGAACTATGGGGACATATATCCTCCGCCTCATTCTCTATCCTCTATATCTTATGGAATAGGGTACATATTTTGCCATTGAAGAGATTTCTTTGGGAATATGTTAATAAAATACAAAATTACTACAGTAGTGTTAGCTTCTTTATACAACTAGTTGTGTTAGTACCATGGTATTAGAACTACACCAAATTAAGTGTGAGTACCATTTCTGCTATAGCACACTGGGGTCTTATTTATAAGGAAACTCATTAGAGTCCTTTATGGATTTGGGTGTTCAACAAGAACCTTTTTTTTTTGGTCAGGGCTTGAACTCTGGGCCTGATCACTCTCCCTGAGCTCTTCAGCTCAAGGCTAGTGCTCTACCACTCAAGCCAAAGTGCCACTTCCAGTTTTCTGAGTGGCTTATTGGACATATGAGTCTCATAGACTTTCTTGTCCCTGCTGGCTTTGAACTGTGATCCTCATATCTCAGCCTCTTGAGTAGCTAGTATTACAGGCGTGAGCCACCAGAGCCAGCCAACAAGAAACTTTTGACCCCAATAGTAACCTACAAAAATTTCTACACAGCTATTTGATCTTTGGTAAGTGCAAAAAACTACATTAGTTTCTTCTCTGCCTTGGCTAAACTCATCATATTTCCATCAGTATGTTTCCGACTTTCCCCACTATGACTGTTCCTTTCATCTCTGGCACGCTTCCCCTCTGGTAAGTATATTCATGTGAGTAGGGACTGTCACTGCAATTCCTGCTCCTCTTATAAATAAATTATCCTTTCATCACTGGATAAGGAGCCCCTACCTCTACTTACTCTGCTGTTGCCCCAGTTCCTTCCTCCTGAGAGACCTTGCCACTCCTGGTACTCCTTTTCCTTCCTGACTCCTCACCTCTTTTTTCTGATAGTCATATATATATATATACATATATACACACACATATATATATGACCTATACTATATAAATTACTACTAGTATACAAGATCAGAAACAAATACAAGACCTCTGCTTTATTTTCAGAAGTAGTCTTTGTGTGCTGCCTCCATTTTCTCCATTTTAAATCAATTGAAGTTATTCCTGCCAAAGACATCAATAGCTTTCTTGTATGTGGGTTTTTGTTGTCCCATTTCTTGACATTTATGCAGTGCTTTCTTTTAGCCGTTACTTTTTCCTTAACACCATTGGTCTCTTAGTTTTCTCCATTTTCCTAGTCACCTAAGTGGATTTTCTTCGTTTCCTAAACCCCAAGGCTGGGTCCTAAACCCTCCTTCCTCATCCTACACATGCCTTTCTACTGACATTGTATTTTCCATGAATCAGTTTCTTGCACAAAAGATAGAGCAATAGACAGCACTAACTTATTGCCTGTGAGCTCTAAACACAAATCTATCTGCCAGTTGCACATACTAGGTAGAAAGGCACCTCAAGTTAGGGTATTCGAAAGTGCCTAAATATTCTTACAATTCTAAATCTGTTCCAGTTCCTCAACATAATGTCACCATATTCAACCAGTCATCCATACCGGAAATCTCCAGGATATTCTTGGCTTAGCTCCTCACAATCCTGTATATCTTGTGCTATACTGTTTTCAATATTCAGAGGGACCATAAGAATATCAAACAGCTCACTTTATCAGCACAACTGGAAAAGTCAGAGAGAATTCTATTGGAATACAAATTTCCTTCCAACAGGAGACTTTAGCCTTATGAATTTCCTCTGCTCTCTTTTTTCCTTCTAATTCCAAACTCTTCAGAAAGATAGTATTTCCTATGAATAGTATTTCTCTCTTGGTGTCTGTCACAATTGTAATTACCTCTGTAGTGATTTGTTTAATATCTGTCTCCACTATTTCACTAAGTAACGTATCTGACTTTTTACAGTCAGTGAATTTAGTATAATCATCTATCCATTGTCTATGCTTAATTAACTACTCAGCACATACAGGATGTTTTTTTTTCTTTTTCACTTCAGTTACTGCAGTTATATAATTTCCTATTTTTTCTTTTCCGTAACTTTCATTTCCTTGTTTAGGTTTTGAATTTTTCATTTGTTTCAAGAGAAATTGTCATTACCTGTTGTAGCAGTTTGACAATAACAGCTATAAAATCCTTTCCAGCTGAATTTGTGCAACTAATTCAACTTGAGTTTGGCATCAGTGAATTGTCTTCTCATATTCAATTTTTTTTCATTATATCATGGATATTTTGTTTGAAGGATCCTTTTCCTACTATAAGCCCACATTTTAAAGATCAAAGAGCAGAGGTTAGCCTTCCTAATCGTATAAGGACACTAATATTATTTTGGGAGCCATAATTACCTGCAAAGTCCCCATCTTCTAAAACCATCACATTTGGATGTCAATATTTCACCAGATTCAGTCCACATTAAGTCATATGTCTATTAATAATAGTACTAGCATGCTAGTTTATTTTCTGTTATCTCGGCACTTGCTGATCATGGAAGTATTGTCCCTCTCAAAGCTTGTAAATCCCTAGACATATAAAACAACTCACCTAGGGCTGAGAAGGTGGCTCAGTGGTAGAATGCTTGTCTTGCATACATGAGGCCCTGGGTTCAATTCCTCAGCCCACATCAGGAGAAAAAACCAGAAGTGGCACTACAGCTCAAGTGGTAGAGCGCTAGCCTTGAGCTGAAGAGCTGAGGGACAGCACCCAGGCCCAGAGTTCAAGCCCCACGACCTACACACACAAAAACAAAACCAAAAAACAATTCACCTAGGAGTGTCTGTCCCATTCTTATTCTTATGCAGACCAATCCACCCAAAGCACAGGAATCCCTAGTCTCCTTGTTTGGACTCTTGCTATTCCAGGTCACTTTCTACTTTCTCTGGCTCCAGACAACTGAGGACAGCCCTACACCATGAAGTGAGTTGAAATATTTCAAACCAACTAATCCTAAACTAACTTTGTCTGACTGACCTGCTGCATTCATCCTTCCCCATGAAAACCATAATTAAAGCTTTTATTCACCTTTTTTTCTCTTGCTTCTCTCCTGATCAAACCTCCTGCTTCTTTAGTTCACTCCCATGGCTTGAAATGCCCTCCCCCCCCCCCCTTACCTTGGGAATATGAGAAGGAAGCTATCTCTTCCATGAAAGTCTTCTCCTGTCCACTGATGTTATCATGCTAAATAATAAAAATCTACATTGTGGTAAAAAAAAATTTAGGTGGATAAATGTCGGTGGTGAAATAGTCAGTGGGCATCATGGCCTACCTAATTGTTCTTAACATGATATAATCTTACTTTTCAGGCTGACTTCTACCTATTATTACCTTAAATTTTTCTGGGATTGATCTATTTTATTTCCATTATAAATTATAAGATTTTGAAAAATCTGGACCATCTTTTACATGCCTCCACATGACCTCAAATCATGAGTAAATAAAGTTACCTGTGCCCTTCAGGTACAAGGAGATCATGTTAAGTATAAGCTGTCAAACAAATGACATAACAATCACTTTCGGGCTGGGAAGGTGGCTAAGAGGTAGAGTGCTTGCCTTGCAAGCATGAGGCCCTGGGTTCGATTCCTTAGTACCACATAAGCAGAAAAAGCTGGAAGTGGTAGTACAGTGCTAGCCTTGAGCTGAAGAGCTGAGGGACAGTGCCCAGGCCCAGAGTTCAGGCCCCATTACCAACCAAACAAACAACAAAAAAAAACAATCACTTTCACTTGAAACATTTGATTTCTTTTATTTCTAGCTCCTTCATTTACAGAAACAAGGAAAATTAAGGCAAGTTTTGACCATTAGTAATTATCTAAATTAACACTGATTCAAACAACTGAATTATTACTATCTTTTTCTTACAGCATATTCCTACTTTAAAATGAATAACTTTGTGTGACTCTTATAGACTTTTTCAAGTCCTAATTGAATTATGTTATAACAGGGAAAATCATTTGAAAATACAATACCATATTACTTTGAACATCTTAAAGTTCTTGGATTCTAAAACAAGAATTTAGAATTAAAATTCTTAGATTCTAAATCATTGGGTTCTCAAAACCCTCAGAGCCTAAAACAATAGTATCTTATGTATGCTACCTATTGCAGAACTAATATGTCATAACTATTGATATTAACCCTTAGATGTTATTAAAACTTAGGGTGCTTAGAGAATGTGATTTTAAAACTATATAATCACCAGGAAAAACATTAATGCACAACTGGACATAAATATCAACTCAGGTTGGGCTATTTTGGCATATTCACATACACTGTGAAGACTCTGTGAGGCTCACTGTGCTCAGATGAAAATCCTTGTTTTAGCTGAGTGCCAAGGGCTCATGCATGTTATCCTAGAGAAACTGGAGACAGATTTCTAAGGATTGTCACTGGCATCAAGAACAATTATCACTTTTAATCATACACATCAAATATGTCCCAATGAATTTTCAACATCTTTTCCACTTCTTGAAATGGCATAAAAAATTTTCATGATCATTGCACAATTTACCAATTAATATCTCCATATATGCCAGAAAACATATTTTTGCATACACTCTTTGGAAAAGTATGTCTGCTCCTTTTCCCATTTTTATTGCATTACCATGATTTTGTTTTATTGTTTTGTTTTGCTTTGCTTTAAATTGTATTAGTTCCATAAATGTGTTATAGTTACCTGATATATACATATTTTGTGGATATTTTCTCTCATTCTCTAGATTTCCTTTTCATAGTATTGAATGTTTTCTTTGCTGAATGGGGAGAGGCTTTTTACTTTCTATCACCTATATTTTGTTGTCTTCTTCCAATGAGAAATCATTGCTTAGATTAATGTCAAGGGGGTTTCCTTTTTTCCTGGCAATTCTGTATGTCTTATACCTATGTTTTTAATCCATTTCAAAAATTTTATAGGTTGTAAGAGAAGGGTTTAATTTCATTATTTTACATATGGATAAATATTTTTCTCAATATGATTTATTAAAGAGTTGTTACATTTCATATTGTGTCAAAAATCATCTGGCTGTAAATGTGTGACTTTACTTTGCGGTTTTCAAACCTGTTATGATAGTTGACAAATGTCTGTTTTTGTGCTACTATCCTGCTCTTCTGACTGCAAAAACTTTACAATATCTTATTTTAATCAAAGATTATAAACTCTGGTTTTTCATCAGATTGTTCAAATCTTTTGCCTTTGAAATCACAGAACATGACCCTAACTTTGTTCATATTGCTAAAAGTGCTTTGATTACAAGGATTTTTATATGATGGTCTACTCATAGAAGCAAAAAGAAAAGAAAGAGTAAAAAAAGCTGTAAAAAAGTATGAGACATCAAGAAGATATGTAGCATTCACACAATGCATAGCTTATATGAAGGAGTAGAAGGAGGTCTTAAAGAATATTTGAGGAAACAATGGAAATTTTTTTGTAAACCAAAAGAAAGATGTCAACATTCAAGTCTGGAAATCCCAGAAGTCTTCAAACAAAATTGACCCAGAAAATACTTCACTAAGACACAACAAAATCAAAGTGCTAAAAAAATCACATACAATGAAAGAATTCTGAATGTAGTAAGAAATAAGAAACTTATAACAAAGAAGGAAACTCCAATAAGGTATTAGCAGATATCTCAGCAGAAACCCTTCACTTCAGGAAAGAATGAGATGATACATTCAAAGAGCTGAACAAAACTAAACTAAAACTAAAGTTGTTACTTTTTTGACATTTCTTTAATTCTGAAAATACTGTACAGAGGGGTCAAAATTACATGGGCAAAATAATGAGTACATTTCTTATCAAACATTGTAGCCTCCTCCTTTGTTTCCCCTTCCCATCCCTTTCCATCCTCCCTCCTCCCCACACACACACACCAAAGTTGTAAAGCTCATTTTTCGACATAATAACTTGTACATCTCTCTAATAACAACAGATGCTGGAGGGGATGTGGACAGAAGGGAACCTTACTGCATTGTTGGTGGGAGTGTAAACTTGTTCAACCACTTTGGAAAGCAGTATGGAGGTTCCTCAAAAGACTCCACATACAGCTCCCCTATGATCCAGCAATCCCACTTTTGGGCATTTACCCAAATGTTTACAAACAAGACCACACTAAAGCTACCAGCATGACTATGTTTATTGAAGCATTATTTACTATAGCTAAGATATGGAACCAACCTAGATGCCTCTCAGTAGATGAATGGATCAAGAAAATGTGGTATATATACACAATGGAATTCTATGCCTCCATCAGAAAGAATGACATTGCCCCATTTGTTAGGAAATGGAAAGGCTTGGAAAAAATTATATTAAGTGAAGTAAGCCAGGCCCAAAGAAACATAAGTCCCATGGTTTCCCTTATTTGAAATATCTAAAGTTTTACTTTTAAATGATGGGGAAATAAAGATTTTGCCTTACAAGGTTTGCCTCATAGGAATTGCTAAAAACTAAATAAATATGAATTCTTAAAAATTCTAAAAAGAACAAGACATATTAAAGCTGAAATGAAACACCATCAATAATATAAGGCATAGGAAAGCACAGAATTCAGTGGTATAAGCAATTACTCCTGTTTGGAATACACTATCACAATAATTGTGATAAAGTCATTTCATCTCTAACTTGAGGGTTAAATGAAAAAGTATTGAAGGAGTACATTGATAATCCAACTATAGAACAAACTGTTAACCAGTGCAAGTCACAAAAATAATGTAAATTAGACATCAAAAGCAAAATATGACAGAGAAAAGGAAAAGGTATAGAATTTTTGTTATAATTAAAATTTTTAAATAGTTTACTCTTAAGGTATTTTACGTCACCACAAAGTGAAAAATCTATACCAGCTAAAGAAGAAAAAATACAAAAAGAATGGCTAGATAAACATATCACCATATTAACAGCCAATTAATGAAGACAGAAAAAGAGGAAGAAACCAAATTTGCAACGCAATCTCCAGATGATTCTGTTGATTACAATTTGAGAATCACCACCATAGATAAAAATTAGTATTATCAATTATATTTATCATAACAGAAGTTGAATTAACAATGTTTTAATCTACTTTTGTCACATAACATGAAGTATAACGGTAGGCAACTCACTGTATGTAGAGCTGGGCAGATAAGTTACTAAGACACTAAGTTCTATTTAGCCTCCTATTCCATACTTCTTATCCTGTAGTTCTCTTCTGCATTCTCACAAAAATGACTACATAATACTTACCTTGTTTTCTTTTTATCAATGAAACTATGTTTTCCAAGAAACATGCATTAGATTCCAGTTATATAGCAGAAATATATGTTTAGCTCTATCAAGAGGCAAAGACTCTTAGAAGAACATGTCTATATTGAAAACAAAGTAAATAAGAAAATCTGAAGAGGTAAGTAATATCCCTTCTTCAATTCAGTATGTAATTAGGCAACTCAATGTAGGCCTAGCTGCACAAGGAAGTTATTAAGGACCTCAGTTCTGTTTAGCTTCCTGTTCTTCTTAGGTTTTTGCCCTGAAGATACATAAATATATTTATTGCAGTCTACTTAAAGCTGCCAAAAATGTTTACCTACATATAAAAGCTCTGCATTAAGCTAGAATAATTTCATTCTATCTTATGCGTACACATAAGCAAAGAGGATAAGGTGAGAGTTAGGGTTAAGGTAAGTTCAGCTAAGAAAGTGATGCTCCTGGGAACCTCACCTCAATCACTTGTTAGTCTTACTAATTAGGTAAAATTCAAAAGTGACTACATACAACCTTTCATAACTTATAAAAATGGCATTTTATGAGAAGAACCTATCTTATACAAATACTTGGGAAATATGCACTTAGTTATTGATCAGTTATGTGCTTAGTTATTACATTATAAATATACCTGGAACTCAAAAAAATTAAATCCCCAACAACAAATCCTCGAAGAAACAACTGCTCAATAAATAAGTGAGCTAAAGACTTAAAGAGAAACTTCTCTGAAAAGGAAAGAAGGATGGCCAATAGACACATGAAGAAATGCTCAACCTCTCTAGACATAAAAGGAATGCAAATCAAAACAACATTGAGATACCACCTCACCCCAGTTAGAATGGCTAGCATCAAGAACTCAAATAATAACAAATGCTGGAGGGGATATGGACAGAAGGGAACCCTACTGCATTGTGGGTGGGAGTGTAAACTTGTTCAACCACTTTGGAAAGTAGTATAGAGGTTCCTCAAAAGACTCCATATAGAGCTCCCCTATGACCCAGCAATCCCACTTTTGGGCTTTACCCAAATGATCACAAACAAGACAACACTAAAGCTACCAGCACAGCTATGTTTATTGCAGCCTTATTTACCATAGCTAAGATATGGAACCAACCCAGATGTCCCTCAGTAGATGAATGGATCAAGAAAATTTGATATATATACACAATGGAATTCTATGCATCCATCAGAAAGAATGACATTGCCTCATTTGTTAGGAAATGGAAAGACTTGGAAAAAATTATATTGTGTGAAGTAAGCCAGGCCCAAAGAAACATAGGTCCCATGGTTTCCCTTATTTGCAATAACTAGTATATGTCTGAGACAAGCAGAAATGGTCAGATAAGTTGATGTTGAGCGAAATGAACCCCAAGATAAGGACTCTAATTTTTTTTCTTTCTTCCTATTGTTGCTAACATATTTATAAGATATTCCTTTGTTGCTTTGTATGTCCTTCCCCCACGGTATAACCCTTGTTTTCACTGTATTTAATGTTGGTATAATTTGTGGAAGGGAAGGTGGACCCATTGCAACAATGAGATGTACAAGACGTTATGTGGAAAAACGAACTTTACAACTTTGGCTGGGGGGGAGAGAAAGGGGGAGGGGAGCGCTGGGGGCGGGGGTGTGGGGAAATGGGAAGGGATGGGAAGGGATGGGAAGGGGAAACAAAGGAGGAGGCTACAATGCTTGATAAGAAATGTACTCATTACCTTGTCCATGTAATTGCAACCCTTCTGTACGGTATTTTCACAATAAAACACACACACACACACACACACACACACACACACACACACACACACACACACCAAATGCACTTAGTTATTGTTTTGTGCAGATTCATTACAAATGAACAAAGACATTTTTATCAATTGCTTTTTTTAACTTTACTTTTTTTAAGTTTTATTTTATTGTAAAGATGCTGTACAGAGGGGTTACAGTTACATGAGTAAGGTAATGAGTACATTTCTTGTGGAGCATTGTTGCCTCCTCCTTTGTTATTCTCCCACTATCCCTTCCCTTCCCCACCTCTTTCTCTCCTCTCCCCCTTCTCCCCCCCACCAAATTGTAAAGTTCATTTCCAATATACTGTCTTGTGGGTGTCCTTGTTGCAATGGGTCATCCTGTGTCCTTGTTACAGTGTTTTGTTTTCCCCTATCAATTGCTTTTTAAAGAAAAAGAAAAATCCTGAAAAAATATTTAAAATTTAAAAATTGACATCTGTTATTCAGCCATTCATGATGTATGTATAACAGTACATGACCTCTGTTTTGGTAGAGGTAGGCTAGACCAGGCTATGAATATGTGCAATCCACAACTCCAGAAGACAATGAAAGCACATCCTAACTTTGGATCAATCACGTAAAATAACTTCATTCTTAACAATAGGCACATCGTGGTGCATAACTTTGCTTGTACTAATCAACACTGTATGGACTAAACAACACATTCCACATTGTCATCAGATTGCTGTGTGAAATGACAACTACCATTTCTTCGAAACTTACACAAAGAATGATTCATAGAACAATTCTGGCAGTGAGTCTATGTGTGGAGCTCATTTTATAATGTAACACCTCAGATATTTAACAAGCTCAGGTTTTTGCTATGCATTTTGAGGTGATAATTGATATTGGTATCAATCCTGTACATCATCTTTAGCATAAATTATTTGAGAAATGCGTTCTTTATAGCCCTGTTGCAGAAGTAAAGGAAATAACACTTTCACAGATGCATTTTTTAAAAAGAGGAGAAAATAATCGCACTTCTCCCTAGTGGAATGATTGCTAACAAGATAAAACATTTATTTTAAGAATTGTGTGTTTTCTTTCCTACACATCTGTGCTCAGCATTTGGACTAAGAGTACTTTTAGGGCTAATATTTAGATTAACTTAAGAATGCAGTACTTGAGTAGATTGGTCACTGTAGTGAAATCACTTGGAAAATGTCATAAATTTCAGGATCCTTGAAAGAACTTTTAAAAGATTTTCTCAGTGGTGGATCATTGTAGTCCCTAAATGTAAGAGGATGGTTGGAGGATATAACTTTGAAAGAAAGGATTTTGAAATAAGTTCTGAATATATCCACTGCAGAAAAAGAAACATGTTAGTGAACATTTAACTTATCTCAGAATGAGTGATGATATTATAAACATAAAATGGAAATGAAAAAAATAAAAATAAACATAATTTTAAGTTTTACTGATCAAAATTCTATATTGAAATTATTGACTTTATATATACTACAATATGCAATATAATATATAATATATGACATATATTTCATATATTATATATATATGCTATAACTTGCAATTGACCTTGTTTTTCTATACCTTATTCAATTCTCAGTAGATACATCATGTTCATAGATTGAGAGTATAATATAATTCACCTTTTCATTTCATGGTCCCAGCACTAGAACTGAAATAAAACATATTATAATAAATACTTGTTGATCAAATAAGAGTTTAAATTATGCTGATATAAAGTTTCTATATAGTGCATTCCAGTAGCAAAAAATGCTATGCAACAACAGCATAAGCATCAATGTGAATGATGTGAACTCATTACTCACCATGCTGATGAAAGCATCTATCCCACTTTTCTTCACTGACACAGTACTTCATAAATCTAAGAGCAATAAATAGATTTAAAGGTAAGGAATCAGGTCCATTGATTTAATCCAAGAATTACAACAGGTCTGATTTTACTGCCAGAATTGATCATCTGTATACTTATGAGTTGGCCATATATTATAAAGAATGTTGAACACTGATTATCAAAACTTAAATTTTCCGGGCTGGGAAGGTGGCTCAGTGGTAGAACGCTTGCCTTGCATGCCTGAGGCCCTGGGTTCGATTCCTCAGCACCACATAAGCAAAAAGAAAAAAAGCCAGAAGTGGTGCTGTGGCTCAAGTGCTAAAAAAATAAAAAAAACCTTAAATTTCCCTGTTTTGCCACTAATTATTTGAGTGAAATTGAAGAACTCATTTAGCCCTTCTAGCTTTAATTTTTCTTACATTAAGAGATGATACCAAAGTGCTTATAGCTCAAATTATTTGTGATTGTTAAAGTCCTCATAGATTAGTACATCTATATTTTAGATAAATGTGACTGTGTAAAATTGCTTTTGCCCATCATTTTCTGAGACTCACCAACAAAATACTGGAACCTAGTAACTTTCAACTTTCCAGGAAGTGGTCATATTTGAATATTAATTTAATACAAACAATCCAACATTATTTTTTCTGTTCTGAAAATCTAATTTCTGAAGAATTGCTCTTGGTAAGAATGACATCTATTTCTATCTTCTATATTTTATTTTATGAAGAACTTTCTCAAGAAAGCACACTCATACTCTATCACTCTAACTTTTTACAAGTGCCATAAAGTAGCTGAGTGCTTAGGATGGACAAAGCCTTAATCCTTGAGTTTTTGAGAGACTCAATGTGACAGTCTGTGTTCTCCGAGATCATTCAAATTTTCTCTGAGCATTTTAATTCTGTTTAGAACACCCAAATTACCCAAACCATATTTCACATAAGCTGTGAAGAAGGTTGTGATTTAGAGGTCACATCTTGATGAAAGTATACATGAGCGTCTAGTTACCATCTGGCATTATAGTGATTCCATTTTTACATTTCATATTGTGTCCCTCCCTCAATAGGATATAAGCTGAATATACTAAACAGATGAGATTTAAAGGCATAGGGTGAAGTAATAGGCATTTGTACAGGCAGAGCAAAGGGGGAGAGAATAGAGATCAGCCATTTTAGAACCCTGAGATTCATAAAATAACATTCTTAGTGGAACCTGTGAGGTTGTTGAGGAGTAAAGAGGGAGGGTGGGGTGACACTGACAACATGGAGAAAATAATATTACTAGGACTGTCCAGACGTCTCCTTCCGAAGAGAAGAAAACTCAAATGCCTCTACTAAGTTATTTGGTTAACTGCTCAGAATAACTAATGCACTGCTTGAAAAAATAAATACCAGGCAATGCTAACATGTTTGGTAGTTGGGGGGCAGGGAATGAGGACAATGGGGGAGACTCACAAAGAAAGGAAAAGGAAGGTGAGCAAATGAAGTCATTCTATTGATTGTACATGATGTAAAAATTGAACTATGTAATTTGAGAGTAGGAATAAACGGGGGAATAGAGAAGAATAATGAAACAGGTTGACATTGACCAAGGCGCATTATACTCATAACCTGCCATATGGTATTGTAACTTTTGTACAACTAAATTACAGCAAACAACAAGTTACCAGTGCCACTGAGAATTTTCTCATATAGGGCACAGGATCAAACTTGTATTTACATTGGGAGGAGCTTGGAATAGATAACGAAAAACATGAACATCAAACAATCCTGACTCGTTAAGTCTAGCACTATGGAAGTGTGTGAGGACTCTAGAGGCCACAGGAGCTTTGCGCAGGAACAGGAAGTATGAGTGGATGATGTGTGTGGAGAAAGCTGATACCAGTAGAAAACTGCTGGTTTGTATGTTTGCCTTATCTTGTGTTTGAGTAAAGATACAAGATTCTGAGTGTTTGTCTTTACACAGTGGTCCTGTCCAAAAATAGGATGAGTTCTTTAGTGTCCCTGATCTATGCTATATTCTGGTAGATTTGTGTTCCCTTTGATCTGTAAACCTAACCATACATACTTGCTTGGCACTGGTAGCTCATTCCTATAATCTGAACTCCTCAGGAGGCTAAGATCTGAAAAGAATGGCTCAAAGCCAGCTGGGGACCAAAAAGTCCATGAGACCAAAAAGCCAGAAGTGGAGATGTGGTTCAGGTGATAGAACACTAGCCTTGAGCAACAAAGCTCAGAGACACTACCCAGGCTCTGAGTTCAAGCCCCAGTACCAGCCCCCCCCCCCCCCCACAAGCTGAAGATGGAGGTAGCACATGAGATTTTTGTTTCTTTTGACAAATGAATATATGCCTAGAGTAATCCATTTTTCTTGCTATCAACATGTTCACTGGACAGAACTGACAGGAGCAGAGATGAGTTTGAAATCAAACAAAAATATTTGAATAGCTAGGAAAGAGATGTCTTCAAGTGATTAAAAAGTGTCTTATAAGAAAGAAAAATTTACTAGCATATGATTGGAAGGAAAAGAGAACTCTCATGTAGATCAGGAGTAGGGACATGGGAACTGAAGGGCTTTCAGTGCTAGAAGTGGGACAAGATAGAGGGTAGAGAAATGATCTTTTCTCAGTGAGAAAGGTGTCTACTACTGTGAATAAAGAATCCAAAATGGGCTTAGGAAATGATAAACATTTTAGAAAACGTCTATGGGAAGGAAAAGGGAATACAGAGGAATAGAGAAAAGGGAACAAACAGCATTACTTTGAATGTATAATACATCTTACGTTGTGTAAGACACCTATTCAAAAGTATGTGCAAGTTGAGAAATAACCATCTATATCATTTAAAATATATGCTGATAGGTAATCAGTTGAGAGCTGTGCAAGAAGCAGATTAGGTGATTGAGAGCTCAAGGAGGTCTACACTTCATAGATACAAGATTAATGTACAATCAACCGTGGCACCTTTGAAGGTCTCAGTTCTCAGTCAGGGGAGCCAACACAGAGACAGATGAGAGCCTTGGCCCTATGTTACCCCCAGGGAGAAAAACTAGGATTCAGAGTAAAAGAGCACTGGTTGAGATTAACAGTTTTGACATTTATAGAGGCACGCTTCAGGCTTTCTCCACATATGGCAAGAACCAGAGACAGGAAGGAGTCCAAAGGGTAATACTGGAAAAGATATTTTAAAGGACTAATTTCTCTGACAAGACATTCTGAAATGTTTTCCAGATGATTAGCTTCAGGAGGTCATTTAAGTAGGCCCAACAGCTTTAAACAAATAAACTTGTAGTGATTCTTTAAATTATAGATCCGCAAAGATTTGCTTTTTGAGTTTGCTGAATTTGATTAGTTGTTTCAGAATGATGCAGCAAATGATGCTGATTTTAGGTTTGCTCACTGAAATGCATACCTGAAAGAAGAATGTGCCTAATTTCAGTATTTGTTAGGGATATATACAAATTTGAGTGATTCCCTTTGAAGAGAGGAGTCAGCCTCCACCCATGTGTGAAACATAAATGTTACTACATAAGAATCCTCCATGACTATTAGAAAAGCTCTGATGTAATTGGAGTTTATAGAATACACACTGGTGTCTGTCCCTGAAGAGCTACAGTCAAAGGGGCCCAGTATCACCCAAGACAAAAGCAAAACCTGGTAACCAACAACTTAGAGCCTCAGGCAACCAGGATCACTCCTTTCTCTGCTCCATGAACAGTAATCAGGTGTGCTATGTGTTAACATCCTTCCTGAATCTCCAGAGAGTCTAACCATTTAACTTTGGAGTTAACAGCTTGTGCATCAGCTTACTTACTGCCATAGATCCAGAGACAGGACTGAACAATCCATTCAATTTCTTTTAGGGAAAAAAAAAACATAAAAAGCAAAACACAGCAATAGCAAACTTAAAATGCTGGCTTACTTGGTTGTCTAGGTAACCATGGGATAACTATGATGAAAACATTGGGAACACCAACCGTGTTAGCTAAATGTCCTGGACACCAGGACATTTGACAGTGATCCCTATATCACTTTAAAAAATACACAAAACATTTTTGCTTATTCAAGGCTTACTATGAATACAGAAACTGAGGCCCAGTAGGACTATTAACCTGAGTCAAAGTAAACTAGGTCAATACCAAGGTTCCCACTCTCTTCCCACACAACCTGTTGCAGTCAGAGTTCCTATTACTCCTTTGTAAGTCGGGGGGAAGAGAAAGTTAGCATCTTCAGACTCAGTTTCACACATAGGAAAATAGAGTAGAAATTGACTAGTTTAGTCTGGAATTCTTGAATTCCAGAATTCCAGAAATTCTTACTGAATTTCTCCTACCTGAATTTCCTAGTGGCTGTTTCAAAGGGCAAATTGAGAGGGGAGGCAGGAAATGTCTTACATAAAACAAGTTAGTGCTGCCACAATGAAAGAGGCAACTCCTGATCATGTTGAGCACAACCAGGTGCTTATGTTCAGCTGCTCAAATTTTCAATTGAACCATGTGATATTATTGGCTTTGGACCATTTTTGCCTATAAAAATAGTTTTTTCAGCCAGGCACCAATGGCTCATGCCTGTAATCCTAGCTACTCAGGCATGGTTGAAAGCCAGCCAGGACAGGAAAGTCCATGAGACGCTTATCTCCAATAAACCATCAGAAAACCCGAAATGGCACTGTGGCGTGAGTGGTAGAGTGCTCACCTTGAGCTGAAGAGCTGAGGGAAAGTACCCAGGCCCAGAGTTCAAGCCCCATGACCAACAATAAATAAATAAATAAAGCCATTTCATATGAATAAAGCTCTAGACAAAAGTTTTCCATAAACTCAAGCTCTTGGTCTCCCACTAAAATAAGACAGTATTTCTTTTAAAATAGTAGAGACAAAACCAAAGCAAATTAAGCATTTAGTAAACTAGATTCCAAATATTCTCTGAAAAAGTCATTTAAGCTCTCCATTACAAGCTTGAGTAATTTCAGAGGACTGTCTGATGACCAACCAAAGGAAAAATAGATTTACTCTTCTGGCACAAGTCTTCAGGGAGCCTGTTCAAGGGACCCTCTAATAAAATAGAAGGAATGTTATTATAGATAATGCCAACATCTGCCTGTAGCAGCTCTGCTCTCTGTCTTTATAGCTTTAATATTTCTGATTGACATAGCTATCTTTTAGTTCTATTGATTGATGCAAAAAGTTACAATATGATCTTTTGGCCTAGAAAACTGTCTCTCTCTCTTTTTTTGGGACTATTTGTGTATACCTCTACACAGCTGCATTGATTTCGTGAACTAATTGTCTGTGAAGATTGCCTGGGAAGACAATCTCATTTCTAAAATCTCAGAGTATTCATCAGGTAGCCCCCTTGTGAAATAAGAAGAAAAGCTTGCTGCTTATAGAGCCCCTACTCCATCCCTGGCCTGTGCAAGGACCACTGTTACAATCTCTGTCCATGAGTTAACATCTCAGCTCTTTAGTATCCCAAATGGGAGGGGGAAGACTTAACTCCAGGAAATCTGGTCTTACACTTCTTCAATCACTAAGTAGTTCATTTTCCTTAACCATCACTAAAAAAAAATCTATAAACTTAGGGGGATTTTTTGTTTGTTTTTTTAAATAATTTTTTATTGTCAGAACACTGTACAGAGAGGGGTTACAGTTACATGAGCAAGGTAATGAGTACGTTTCCTATCAAGCATTGTTGCTTCTTCCTTTGTTTTTCCCCTACCATCCCTTCCCTCCCACCTCCACAACTACACTTCCCTTCCCATCCCTGCCTAAATTGTAAAGTTTGTTTTTCAACATAGCATCTTGTACATCTCATTGTTGCAATGGGTTAAGCTGTATCTCTATTTAAACAATTTGTTTTTTCCCTTCTGCTCCTCAAATTATACCAACATCAAATACAGTGAAAACAGGGGTTATATCATGGGGGAGGGACATACAAAGCAACAAAAAAAAAAATCACGTGGTACCTTATAAATACATTAAAAGCAATAGCAAGAAAGAAAAAAAACACTTATATCCCTATCTTGGGGTTCATTTCGCTTAAAAATCTATCAACGGTTTTATCAATAGTACATCTACTTTTAATAAGCAGGAAAACTTAATTTTTAAAGCTAATTTTATTGCATGCTTATCATTTGTCTCTCCCTACTTCAAATCAGAGTTTTAGAGTAGAGGTTTGGGCTGATACTATTGTATCTCTTGAGTATAGAACAAACAAGGGACACATTCATTAGTCCCTACTTCCCATTTGATTTAGTTGCAGGCAAAAAAAATGGGCGCAAGTAAAGTTGTGGTTTGTATGAAAAATTATACAGCTAATGCATATATAAGTAACTTTTGAATTGATAATCTCAAAACTCAACTTCTTAATTTTTCATAGTTTATATGGTCAATACTATTTACCTAAGTGTTACCGAGCCCAAGGGTAGAAATGAAGATAGGTGCCTACAAAAGAGACTAAAAGGCATCCAAAAAGCAGACTTGAATGATTTACTCCCAGCTCCTGTTGGCAATTTTTCAATGAACAAGCCAGTAAGCCTTGCCTCTCCTTGTGCTTTTGACTCATCTAGGGTGGAGAGGTGGGGTAAACTCCCCAATAGATGCTAGCATCCCAAAAATATCAGAGAAGTAGAGCCCTGGACTACTGGCTGTTGCAATGTCCACTGTGGCTGGTGGGCTTTCATACACAAGGAAATCTGTTAAAATAAAACTGTGTAACAAAAAGTACGTTACTCATATGGTTTAATAGACAAGGAGAAAAAATTGCTTAAAACGCCCTGGTTATTAAAGATAACAACTATAAATATAAATGTGATGAATATATAATAGTTGTAGATAAGTGAAGGTAAATGCTGAATTCAGTGGGGTAAAAGTTTCATGAAGACTAAATGGCTATAAGCTTCCCATATTTCAAGTCAGGTAACAGAGTCCCTCACTCATGGAATAATTTGTTAAATCACCAGAGAAATGGAAACCTTCAGAGAATACCTAAAGAAAATTTCTGTAAGGATTTAAGACATGAGTAAAGCCACAAGGGATGGGTTAGCAGTTATAAATAATTTGGGTGTTGTTGAATATAATTTTATAAGCCTCCATGCTTAGGATTTCTTAATAACGATCTGTTGCATTATACACTGACTAATTAGTCACTGCCATAGTCACAACTGAACATTTCAAGACTCATCATCTCATCTGTTGGCTTTGTATATTGGCTAAAAATTTAAAAAATTAAAGAAAACAAAATTACTCTCTCTGTAATTGTTGTCATCAAGAAAGGTCTAGGATATAGAGCTCCCCAATGACCCAGCAATCCCACTTTTGGGCATTTACCCAAATGACCACAAACAAGGCCACACTAAAGCTACCAGCACAACTATGTTTATTGCAGCATTATTTACCATAGCTAAGATATGGAACCAACCCAGATGCCCCTCAGTAGATGAATGGATCAAGAAGATGTGGTATATATACACAATGGAATTCTATGCCTCCATCAGAAAGAATGACATTGCCCCATTTGTTAGGAAATGGAAAGGCTTGGAAAAAATTATATTAAGTGAAGTAAGCCAGGCCCAAAGAAACATAGGTCCCATGGTTTCCCTTATTTGCAATATCTAGTATAGGTATGAGTCAAGCGGAAAAAGTCAGAGAATGTGATGTTAGGAAAACGAACCCTCAAATATGTATTTTAATGTTTCTGTTTCTGTCATGCATGTGTTTCTAACGCATTTATAATATTATTTCTTTGTTGCTTTGTATGTCCCTCCCCCACAGTGTAACCCCTGTATTCACTATATTTGATGTCAGTATAACATGTGGAGGAGACGGGGACAAACAAGTCATTTAAGGATTCAGGTGGACCTGTTGCAACAATGAGAAGTACAAAATGTCATGTCAAAACCAGCTTTACAATGTCGGTGGGGGGGAGGGAGGGGGGGTATGATTGGGTGGGGGGGAGGGGGGAGGCTGGGAAGGGAGGTGAAGGGTAAACAAAGGAGGAGGCTGCAATGCTTGGTAAGAAATGTATGCATTTTCCTGCCCATGTAATTGTAACCCCTCTGTACAGTATGTTTTCAAATAAAAAAAAAAAAAAAAGTATTAAAAAAAAAAAAAAAAAAAAAGGTCTAGGGAACCAACATGGAGATTCTGTAACCTGCCAGCCAAACAAAGATGCCATTTCCTTTATAAATAAAATATCATTGAAACACAGTCAGAATTCTTTATGTATTAGCTGTGCAGTTTTCACATTGCAAGGGCAGATATGATTAACTGAAAAGTTTCTGATCTCCTGGAGAATGAAGAACCTGTTCTCGTATCCTTAAGACAGTCTCTTTCAAAGTTTGTGTCACTTTTTGATGATGTAGCATTTTAAAAGATATTTTGAATTTTCTAGAGATTTAAACACCAGCACCTACTTTGCTAAGTGTTAGGATAATGATCTGAAAGAAATACTTCATCTATTAACACATGAAGAAAATCCAGCTCATCTCCAAGTTCCATAAAGCTTAGTAATTATTCAGTTTATTATTCCATCAAAATATTGAATTTTATAGGACTCTCCTAAAACTTTAATTTTCTTCTGGTGCTGTAATCAGATGGACAAAGCCACATATTAATACAAAGCATTTAGGATTTTATGACATCTTACGATTTTTAAAACATAATGTTCAATCTTGAGTCTGGAAACAACAAGATGTTGTATAGTTGATGGTTGTGGTTAAACTTGCTGTAAACCACATTATTCTTTTTAAATATAAATAAAATTCCAATGACAAAAATGGTTTATACTAAGCCATTAATGTAAATGGTCACTATGAGTCAACTATAATGTACTAAATAAATCACAGCTGTGAATTGTTTATTAAGTAATTTATTTCATGCCATGCTTATCTCTGTTACTCATCGAGACATTTTTATCTCAAGAAATGGGATTTCATTTTCTTTTACTTGAATGAAAATATACACAAATTTAGTTTCACAGTTTTCATTCCGGCTATGAAAGAAAAAAAAGCCTTTTAATCTTGCTATATTATTTAATGTAAATAAAACAGAAAGATGAAAAGGTTTGCATTTTCTGCAGAAATGAAGAAAATGTCACATTCAAATAGGTTCTTCAAAAACAATGAAGTAATAAATAAATTCCTGTTCCTTATTTAAACATTGTCATGTACCAACCAGATGGCAAGAATAACATCTTGCCCTGTAGATTTATTACAAAAATAGTTTCATATTGTTTTTGCTGATTGTGTTTTGTTTTTGTTTTTGTTTGGGGGTTGTCTGTGTGTCTCTGTTTGTGTGCCAGTCCTGAGGCTTGAATTTGAGGCCTTGTCCCTAAACCTTCTGCTCAAGACTAGAATTCTTCCAGTTAGGCCACAGCTTCACTTCCAATTTTTTGATGGTTAACTGGAGATAAGAATCTCACAGACTTTCCTGCCTTGGCTGACACAAATCTCAGCTGCTAAGTAGCTTGGATAACAGGTGTGAGCCACCAGCACCCAACCTAAAATAGTTTTGAACAGTGATCCTAGACCTGAATTCTAGGAGTTCTATATGCCAGGCATAAAACCCACCGCCAAAGGCCAAAGAGACACAATGAAGAACAGAGAAAGGAGATTTATTATGTGACAGCTACAGGAATACAACGAATCTGTTTATCTACAGTCTTGAGAGATAGAAACATAGGTTAAAAAGGAGAACTGGGGCCAGGCAAGAGAAAGTATGCATAACTTTAGTGACTCCCAAGTCAGAGGCAGGCTCAAAGGTGATCAGAAGAGCTCAATTTCTACAAGTCATTGATACAGGCATCAGTTGGTCTGACTCTTCCACATTCCAATGGCTGTAAAGTGACTGTAGAAGAGAATGGCTCAGGACAAAATGGAGGAATCTGAAATTCCTATTTAATTTATGAAAAAGTAATAAAATTTTTTAAGTTGCCTCATACCAGAGCAGCATTGTGAAAAGTATGGACATCATATAGTTTTACATTTCCTTGGTTCATTGGAATGTAATAATTGACTTACATATACAGGTTAGATCTATTAAATATCTACTCTTAATTCTGGATGAGTTCTTTAGTTGACAAAGTTAAAACAATTACAAATGATTCAAAAGCCAAATATTCTGGAGTAACGTGTTAAGCAATTTTCTATAAAGCTAATAAGCATAAATATAATATGTTGAGAAATAAAAATAGTTAATATGAGCTAATGAAAATGCTTAACTCATAGTGACTAAGAGACCAGTCTTGATTGATTGGATCCAAGTTATTGTGGTCCAGAATGTACTCTTCTGTGTGTGTGTCCTACAGTTCTCTACTCCCATGTACACATATACTTCCATATACAAAGCCTTCACCTCACTTCTGAATTCTCTAGCTTGTGCAGATCTACAGGTTTACCTTTTGTTCTTATTACTGGCTCTTATTTTATTCTGTAGACATTTCCTGCCACTGTGGAGAAAATGTATCATCCTAATTGGGATCTTGTCCTTCCTTAACTTTTTCTACTAGAGGATAATATTGATATACTATACAATTCAATTAAGCACTTTTGAGCTCCTAAAATCCTAAGGAAAGGGTCACTGACTGCATCACCATCTCAAACTCAAGAATGTGAAGGATTCATCTGTACCTCAATAGTCTATGTTTTATAAAGAATAAAATCGTACCATTTCATTAGAGACCTTTCTGATTAAGTTGTCAATGGTAAGAGGAGTTGACCTCAAATAAATATAATAAAAGTAACTAAGAAAATTACTATCTTACAGAGACTTTAAAGACAAACTTTGTGTGTCATCTGTGTGTGTGTGTGTGTGTGTGTGTGTGTGTGTGTGTGTGAGAGAGAGAGAGAGAGAGAGAGAGAGAGTGTCTTTGGGCTTGAAATTAGCCTGGCCCCTGTCTCTGAGCTTTTGTACTCAAGACTAGTGCTCTACCACTTGAACCACAGCTTCACTTCTGGCCTTTTTTTGGTAGTTAATTGGAGAAAAGAGTCTGACAAACTTTTCTGCTCCAGGCTGCCTTTTAACTGTGATCCTCAGATCTCAGACTCCTGAGTTGCTAGGACTATAAAAGTGAGTCACCAATGTCCAATAGAAAAAAACTTTCTTTTAAGATAGTAGTCACGTACTTTTCTCCTGTGTTTCTTTTAGATGATTTGTTTCTATTTTCTTTTTATTTCTCATTTTCCTTTCTTTTCTATGGCAGTGCAAATCTAGTAATACTTCTATCTCATTTTAAATATCTTCTTTCATAAGACTGTTCATATAACCTTCGAGATTGTCAGATTTTTTTGGTTAAAACTGGTATTGGTAATCCAGTGGAATTAGCTAACGAATTTTAATGAAGAAACTGAAGGGCATGGAGTTCTAGTTCCTCCAGAACTAGAACTTCAGAATGTGACCTTATTTGCAATAAGACATAACCAAAGATGAATCTCAAAACAAGATTAACTGGTGGTAAAAGCTGGTTCTAAATTTAAGAAGCCAGTGCCTTTCTCAGAAACCAAAAGGGGAAGACACACAGAAGGGAAGACTATCTGAAGAGGGGAAGATCATAAGAATGAAATGTACACAAACCGAGCAACAAGGACTTCTGGTAGCTACCAAAGGTAAGAGGCATAGGATATACTCTTCTTCCAATGCCACAAGGGAAACCAATTCTGTCAACTGATTGATGTTGAATCTCTGGTCTCCAAAAGGGGAAATTTCTCTTCCACACTGACCAGGTTTGCAGTAGTTGAATTGGTTGGCCCCCCTCCCCCCGCAATGCTAGAAGAGGCACTGCTAACAAGTGTATAGAAAGAGATAGGAAAAATTATCAGGAAACAGAGATCCTCCCCCGACTTAGCCAAAAACAAGGTGGAGATTGTTACCTGTCCTACATCTGAAAAAGCAAGAAAAGAAGTAAGCGTAACTCAGAGAAAAACTGAAGCTATAAGGAAAGACCACCTGCTAGGAGCGGTGGCCTTAAATCAAGGAAAGCTGCCAGAGACAACCTACTTCACAGCAGGGAGCAAAAAGGAGAAATAACCCAAATAACCCTGACTTCTCTTTTCTGCCCTCTGAACTCCTGCCAACACCTTCCATTGATAAATGGAGACAAGTGAGAGAGCAAGGAAAAATTTGACTCCAAGGGCACAAAGCCAGGTGAACAAGGGGGGAAAAAGAATACATTTGATGGTGCTAATGCCATATAATAAGAAAAGTGTCTTAGAAATCTTTGTAGCAAATATTCCTACTCAACAACTATTGCTATAAATAAGCAGCCGTGGAAGCTAAGAAATCCAACAGCTTTTAAAAATTGCCAGATGCCTTAATTACTATGAAATAAATTGTGCAACATTTCCGTCAAGACTTATAGATGACAATAATATAAGGCATTTTTATTATAAACCAAACAGTTTCTTCTGTAAGCACTAAAATACATATCTTACAAAGCATAAGCTTTGGTTTTTACATATAAATTCAATATATATGAAATAATATTAAATGGCATAAGAATATTAAGTGATAGGAAAAATTGAGTATTTAATTTTTAGTTCTGTGGCAAAAAGTTTTTGGTGTGTTAGAAGTTTGAATAATTGCACATTTTCAAATTGGTTTAATAGCTTCTTTGTTTTCATACACTAAAATCCTATTCTTACTGAAAATTTTATCTTATTTGTAAAACTAATGGATAAAATAGTCTATTTATAGTCAACCTGTAATGAATAAACTTCCAGTTACACATAGTGGAATAAGAGAGCTATTTTGTTTGTAATAAATATCCCTGCAGAATAATAGTATTTTCTAGTTTAATAGTCAGTCTAGAGTTCACAGTCCTCATTTTTGTCTAGTTGTCTAGTTGGGACTGTAAATCAACCTTTAAATATATCAGTCAGAATGACATTAACTACTTCCTTTTGAAGCTTTTAGTTTTTTGTTGTTTAGTAAAACTAGTGTTTTTATAATCATCTCTATGATGACTTTAAACAATAAGAGTATGAGCTACATATCAATTTTGTTCCCAATTTCCCACTTCTAAGTGTAAAAACTTTTCCAAGCAGCAAAGAGATTAGAGAGTCCAACCAAATAATGCCAACTGCAGATAAGTGGAGGAAGCTACAAAGATTTTTTTTTTTAACAAAGATAGCTTCTCAGCTGCATTCCTCTGATGACTCAGAGCTCAGGTGGAGAAAGAGAATATTTTACGTAGGGAGCTTTTTCAGCTACAATCAGGAATTATCGTCCTTAGACCACTATCAAGAAGGAAGAGCTGCAAAGAGAAATAGAATGAAGATCAATGCTTCCTGCAGAGAACATATTGCAGAGATGGACTTCCCGCCAGACTAGATCTTGAACAGCTTATTCCACAAAGAAAGGAAGAGCTTTCATCAAGCTAGCAAGAGGAGAAGCCCTAACAGGAAGTGTCTTTCCTTTCCACTTCTTCATCTGAGCTGAAAGATGTTTCAAATATAAAAGAAAAAAGCCTATTTGAAGATCTCAAAGGGAGAAAAATAAATACACTTAACTTAGGAAATAAGCAATTAGCATATAAAAAATTGGGTTTTCCTAACACTTAGCAAGTAAGCAATATGAATATATTTCTAAAAGTGACATAGCATGAGTGATTAGGGAACACTGTACCAGCTGGATACCCTGCCAGGGTCTACATGAATCGAGAGCTTGTTCCTCCTCGTGGCTTATGCCCTGTGCAGTGCTTACAAACATGGTGAGACACCTCAAGCCCAAAATTGTAGACAAATATAATTGTATTCTCAATTTAAAATCAGAACAGAAGCTGAGCAACAGGAGCACATTCAATAAGTAAATATTTCATAGGCTACAGTTTCTATTTTTCAGAGAAAAATTGACAATATACCAGAGCCTATGAGTTAGTACAAAATGTAGAGAAATTGTTATCAAGAATAAAAAAGCAATCTAGGAGACCACATTGAATACAAAGGATTTAGGATTCAACAGGAATATCCTTAACTGAAATTTGGCAGATTCAGTCAACTTTAAATATGCAATTTACTAGAAGTCCAAGCCACCATGTCCTCAAGATGAAAGAGAACTATAAGTCAGGGGATCCGGAGAGAGCCACGACCTATCTGGTCTGCAGGATTAGGACTTAAGTCACTATTCCATGTTTAATAGGAATCACTATTCCATGTTTAATAGGAACCAGATACCTATTTTCTGTTTTCCTCAATTCTAAGAAACATCTGAACTAATCTCCAATTTATTATATACTAAATAGACTCTCTGATTCATCCTTTTGTGATTTTTTAACATTTCCTTTCCAGTGTAATTTGACTGCAGATGCACAAAATTTTAACTAAAGCATACATCACAAGCTTAATTTTCAGAGAATATATGAGATACAGCTTAAAAATACTAGTTATGATTTAAAAGCACTACTATAAAATTCATAGTTAGTGATTACTCCAAACCTTGAAAACAAATAACTGTGAAAGCACAAATCACTCACCAATTTTTCAAATGATTCTATTACAGAAGTTTTGGATTATTTTTAAACTATATATATTAATCAAGACCTCCCAGGAAACCTTTAGTTTTCTGGATGACGAACAACTAATGGTTCCAATTTTCAGTATTTTTATTAGTTTTGAGAGCATAAGCCTATCTTGCTATTGTAACTTAACATTGCTTTTTCTTTTACAAAAAAATATCATTTACTCAGAAATACAATCCTATTTTATTCATTTCATATGTATTTTTCCTTTCAGGATTATTTTTTGATCTTCATATTAGAATAAATAGCCTTGCTATTCAATTCTATAATAGTCATGGGAGTCAATACTACCCTACAAATTATGATTTTGATAAGTTTCTCTGCTGTTTTTCACTAGAGCATCAAAAGTAAGTTTTTTTTTACTTAGCAATAAACCATGGAGCTAGGGGTTTTACAAACACGAGGGAGTGATAGTTATAGGTATATAATAGAATAACTAAAGCAAACACTAAAAGAATTATACAAAGAGGTACACACAAAATTATTACAGATGAATCAAAATGGAATTTTAAAAAAATGTTTTAAAAGCTCCCAGGAAGATAGAGAAAGGTTAACAGAGCCCGAAGCAAAGAGAGTAAGTAGAAAACAATATATAAAATGATAGACACTCCAATGAACAAGTGATATTCGCATCACTGCTTCCAAGGACAAAACTATGCTGAAAAACCCTGTCAATATTTTCTCTAATTATAAAACCCATATGTACCTATTATTTAAAACAGGATGATAAGAAGGCTTAAAAATAAAATATAAAAAAATACCCATATCTTAACTGAATTAATACTCCAAATTTTCTTACTTACATTCTCTTATACATGGAAAAACACTTCAGACAATTTGACATGAATTCGAGATTGGCTGGAAATAAAACTTCTTTTTTTATTTTAAGACAGAGCATCAGGGAATATACAAATATAGATCTCTCTATATAGACATAGATATCTCTCTGTATAGATATACACATACCTCTATCTTTCCCATCCATAGAATGAAAATATATTGAGATTTACTTAACCTTATGAAATGGGAAAAGTTGGGGTAAGAGAAAAATCATTGGTATAAATATTATCAGCATTGATACATTCATACATGAGACCCTGAGTTTGATCCCTAGCACCAAAAACAAGAATAACATATTTTAAGGTTAATTCTTAATCAAAATGTCTAACATATCAAACCTCTCAGAAAAACAATCATTGCTCTTAATTCTATAGAAATATAGGTATGAGCTGGGCGCCAGTGGCTCACGCCTGTAATCCTAGCTACTCAGGAGGCTGAGATCTGAGGATTGCAGTTCAAAGCCAGCCTGGGCAGGAAAGTCCACAAGATTCTTATCTCCAATAAACCCCTAGAAAACTGGAAGTGGCGCTGTGGCTCAAGTGGTAGAGCGCTCACCTTGAGCGCAAAGACAGCGCCCAAGCCCATAGTTCAAGCCCCATGACTGGCAAAAATAAATAAATAAATATAGATATGAAAATGTGTTCCAAACCATTTCATTTATGAATTCCACTCATTTATTTTTAAAAAGTTTCTAAATAAAATTGAATTTTAGAAATTTTAGTATGGAATGTATATTCACTATTAAACTCATTGGCAAAAGCTATCAAAATTTCTCTTTCAAACACATACAAAACTGTTATCTGCTATTTTCGCAAAGGAGACTACATTTCTATGTTTATTTTCCTTTTAAAAATAGCTGATTAAATGGTATATTTGTAGTGATATTCTTTTGCAATATGTAAATATTTAGCTTCATCCCCTAATGGAACCTTTATGAGGCCTTAGGTTGAAAACATGACTTTTAAAGTATTCAAAGTATTTAAAAGTTACCTAAGGTACTTAATATTCTATTCTCAAAATAAGCCACTTTACATTTATTAAAGGAACTTTAAGATTTGGGAGTATCCTTAAATTTATGTTTCATGAGGACAAAAAAGGCAGGCTAAGAACTTTGGTGGTTTAACCACTTGGCATGTCAAAACACCAAGATTGTATTTAACAAGCTTAATGGAAAACTGCTTTTGTTGAAAATATGTCTATCAAATAAAACCAAAAAGGAAGGAAGGAAGGAAGGAAGGAAGGGAGGGAGGGAGGGAGAGAGGGAGGGAGGAAGGGAGGGAGGAAGGGAGGGAATGACAGAAGGGGAGGGGAGGAGAGAGAAGAAGGAAAGGAGGAAAGAAGGAAAGGAAAAAAAGAAGAGACATCATGCAGAGACATACAACTAAGTACTTAGCCAGAAAAACTGGAATCTGGTTCTGAGAAAATGTAATCTTATTATTTTTGACTCCTGAAGAGTTGATGAAACACCTAGAAAAATTAAAATTTACTTGAGAATAAAATTTGTCCCATGCTATAAAGAGTATTCACACAGTTGTAGAACATTGACTGGGTAATTAGTAACTGCAGAGGCTACAAAACAGCATATACATCTATGAATGAACTAAGCTTTCATTGAAATTTATTTCATGGAAATAACTACCCATTTGAAACCATCTTTTGATCCCAGGAATAAAATTTTCAAATTGTTTCTGAAAGGTTAAGAGATACAAAACTATCAGAGCCTAAGTAAGATGTAAATGATTCCACATCTGATTGATATAACTCAGCCAGTGAGTTGATTGGGGTGGGGAGAATGTATCTACCCAAAAGCCAACCAGGTGTGGCCAGTGATAGGCGGATATAACAGAAACAAGAATAAAAAGGAAAAGAGGAAAGGGAAGAGTAAATGAAAAGTCCATTGATTAGAAAAGAAATGAGATCATTATGATCTGCTTATGTAGCATTCTGAATATCCTGTTCATCTTTCAAATATGCCTACATCCAAATCCTTATTACAATTTACCTTAAAATATTCTCCATGTGAAGTAGAATAGAATAGAATAATAGTAAAATAAAAGAACAGAATGAATAGAATAGGAGCTACCATCTGAATAGGACATTTTAAAGCTTCATATTCTTTTTTCTGAAGCTTGTTTATCCACACATTGCATATAGAATGCTAAAGAATAACGTATAATGTGCTTCTTTTTTTTTTTAATTTAATTTAATTTTATTTGTGAACATACTGTACAGAGGAGTTACAGTTACATGAGCAGGATAATGCGTGCATTTCTTACCAAGCATTGCAGCCTCCTCCTTTGTTTACCCTTCACATCCCTTCCCAGCCTCCCCCCTCCCCCCCTAATCCCAATCCTTCTCCTTCCCCCCCCTTCCCCCCCTTCCCCCCCCACCAACGTTGTAAAGTTCGTTTTGGACATGACAACTTGTACTTCTCATTGTTGCAACAGGTCCACCTGTATCCTTAAACAACTGGTTTTTCCCCATCTCCTCCACAAGTTATACTGACATCAAATATAGTGAAAGCAGGGGTTATACTGTGGGGGAGGGACATACAAAGCAACAAAGAGATAATCTTATAAATGTGTTAGAAACACATGCATGAAAGAAAAAAACATTAAAATACACATCTAAGGGTTCATTTTCCTGACATCACATTATCTGACCTTTTCCGCTTGACTCATACATATACTAGATATTACAAATAAGGGAAACCATGGGACCTATGTTTCTTTGGGCCTGGCTTACTTCACTTAATATAATTTTTTCCAAGTCTTTCCATTTCCTAACAAATGGGGCAATGTCATTCTTTCTGATGGAGGCATAGAATTCCATTGTGTATATATACCACATTTTCTTGATCCATTCATCTACTGAGGGGCATCTGGGTTGGTTCCATATCTTAGCTATGGTAATATAATGTGCTTCTTATGAATTAGTTTCTGTGTCTTCATTTTGGAAGCCTCACAATAACTGGAGCAGAAGGCATGCTTACAATGTGGTTACATAATGTGTTTCCGATGTTCCTTGAGCCACCTATGGGGACCTCAATTCATCATTTTCCTGTTGTCATTTAGCTACTGCTCACAATTCTTTCACTCTCCATCCTATTAAACACCCAGCCCCCAAAACTCTTACTCTGGTTGGCACATAATCCTGATAAATCACAGGCATAAAGATTGCTAGCTTCCCATTCTCAGATATGAAGGAATGCTGCATCATGCTTTATCTCCATGAAATCCAGTTATAAATCCAATGTTTCAGCTCTTCTCTCTCCCTTACTACCCAGGACTATTCTCTACCCTAGTTCCTCGTCATATAATGAATTTCACATGTGTGATTTTTCCAAAGAAACTAATTTAAGAACCCATTAAATGGAGACATAGGATTTTATGATTGTGTTTGAGCTGTGTTTGTCTTAAATAAAGCAAAAATATTACTCAGTAACTTATATAATGTCCCTTAAAGTATCAAAATAGATTCAGCTCAGATTTTTATTATCTTTAAGTAGTTGTAAAAAGGAGGTGCCATTTAACAAGGCAGTTTATGAATACAGTGCATCATGATTAACGTCACCCCTTTCAAAATTCTCACTCATCCCTCCCAACCCACCCCTTCCCTCACTGTTCTTAATTTTGTAGGATATATATGGGATTCCTAAGCGCATCTCCCCTTCTCTTCATTTGGCTACACTCTTCCCTTCACCCCATCCCAACCCTTTCAGGTGCCTGTGGCCTGGTGTTTATTTTGTTGAACTTTAATATTTGAGCTTAATTCACACCCGTTTACTTTAATCTAAATGCTTTCTCCAGTGAGATATTAAAATTGTGTCCTGTTCTAAGGATGTCCTCTTTGTCTTGGTTCACAGGTAGTCTAGAGTCAAGGTTGGTGCCCTAGTTCTAACAAGCACCTCATCTTGAGTATCTTTTCGACTCCCTCACTCTGCTATATGTAGTTGATAGCTTTTTCTTCTATCTCTCATTGCCTTATTTTGCATCATACATTGTCTCCTATGCAACTTCAAATCTTTTCAGAAATAAGCAGGATGTACACTCTAAGTAAAAAGATTTTTTTTTTGGTCCGGTCCTGGGGCCTGAACTCTGGGCCTGGGCACTGTCCCTCAGCTCTTCAGCTCAAGACTAGCGCTCTACCACTTGAGCCACAGCGCCACTTCCGGCTTTTTTCTTTTTGCTTATGTGGTGCTGAGGAATCGAACCCAGGGCCTCAGGCATGCAAGGCAAGCGCTCTACCACTGAGCCACCTTCCCAGCCCATAAAAAGATTTTTTTGTTATAAAACTTTAGTACCTTTCAAAAACTCTCTGGGTACCTAAATGTAGCCTTTTTTAGTTGAAATTTTATAAAGTACAGGAATTTCATATAAAAACCACCAAATAAAAATAGTAATGGTGCTCAGTTGTAATGGAGTAAGCATTTTAAAATCAGGGCAGGATTTGTTTTCAATCAGTTTGGAGAGCTTTATTCATTTATAATTTTTGAATATAATATTTTAAAAGGTATTAGTTATACTAGATATTTATAGATATGTACATTTCCTCATCATACTTTAAGGGCTGGTTTCTAATATAGGGTTTACTTTTTATTTGATAATGTCTTTGTCACTTACACTCTTAGCTCCTTCACTACTACCATCATCTTATTCTTCTATTGTTTTTCTTTAAGATAATGACATTGTATTGTTTTGTGAACTATTTTGCCTTTAATTACCTTTGTTGGTTCTTTTTTTTTTTTTTTTTTTGTCTGTCGTGGGGCCTGAACTCTGGGCCTGGGCACTGTCCCTCAGCTCTTCAGTTCAAGACCAGCACTCTACCACTTGAGCCACAGCACCACGTCTGGCTTTTTCTACTTATGTGGTGATGAGGAATTGAACCCAAGGCCTCATGCATGCAGGGCAAGCATTCTAACACTGAGTCACCTTCCCAGCCCTTTTGTTGGTTCTTGTGCAAAATGTTTAGCAGAGAGATGGTTGGAATTTGGATTGCTGTCTTTTAGTTCAGAAAGGAAATCATTTAACTTCAATTTTTTTAAATAAGTTTTTATTGTCAGAATACTGTACAGAGGAGGGGTTACAGTTACATGAGCAAGGTAATGAGTACATTTCTTATCAAGCATTGTTGTCTCCTCCTTTGTTTTCCCCCTACCATCCCTTCCCTCCCATCCCCACAACAACATTCTCTCCAACCCCCCCTTTCACCTCCCCCCACACAAATTGAAAAGTCCATTTTTTGACATAGTGTCTTGTACATCTCATTGATACAATGGGTCAACCTGTATCCTTGTTTAAACTATTTGTTTTTTTCTCTTCCCCTCCCCAAATTATACCAACATCAAATACAGTGAAAACAGGGGTTATACCATGGGGGAGGGACATACAAAGCAACAAAAATATCACATGGTACCGTATAAATACTTTAAAAGCAATAGCAAGAAAGAAAAATCCACTTGTGTCTTTATCTTGGGGTTCATTTCGCTTCACATCATCTTATCTGACCTTTTCTGATTGTCTCAGACATATACTACTTATTGCAAATAAGGGAAACCATGGGACCTATGTTTCTTTGGGCCTGGCTTACTTTACTTAATATATTTTTTCCAAGTCTTTCCATTTCCTAACAAATTTTTATTGTAAAAATACTGTACAGAGGTGCTACAGTTATATGAGCAAGGTAATGAATACAGTTCCTATCAAGCATTGTTGCCTCCTCCTTTATTTTCCCCTACCTTCCCTCCCACCTCCACAATTACACTCCCCTCCTCCCCCCACTGCACCCCCCCTCGCCTAAGTTGTAAAGTTCGTTTTTCAACATACTGTTTTGTGCATCTCATTGTTACAATGGGTCAACCTGTATCCCTATTTAAGCATTTTGTTTTTTCCCTTCCCCTCCCCATATTAGAGAAGTGTATATACAAGATGCAGGACATCAAATACAGTGAAAACAGGGGTTATACTGTGGGGGAGGAACATACAAAGAAACAAAAAAATCACATGGTACATCATAAATACATTAGAAACAATAGCAAGAAAGAATAAAAACACTTGTGTCCCTATCTTGGGGTTCATTTCACTTATCATCATCTTATCTGGTCATATGTACATAGCTTTTGACCTTTTCTGCTTGTCCCAGACATACAGCAGTTATTGCCAATAAGGGAAACCATGGGACCTATGTTCCTTTGGGCCTGGCTTACTTCACTTAATATAGTTTTTTCCAAGTCTTTCCATTTCCTAACAAATGGGGCAATGTCATTCTTTCTGATGGAGACATAGAATTCCATTATATATATATAACATTTTCTTGATCCATTCATCTACTGAGGGGCATGTGGGTTGGTTCCATATCTTAGCTATGGTGAATAATGCTGCAATAAACATAGTTGTGCTGGTAGCTTTAGTATGTTTGTTTGTGATCATTTGGGTAAATGCCAAAAAGTGGGATTGCTGGCTTTCACCTAATAGTTTTCTAATTAATGAACTATTAGGTAAAAGTCACATAACAGAAAATAAAACTGTTTGTTCAAATGTAACTGACTCCTTAAAGTCTTGTGACAACTTATTAATGTTGCAAATTTTATAAGAAGACAAGAATTGATCTTTATATTATATCTAAAAATGGATTTGCTGAGCTGAAGAAGACTTCATAATTTTTCAAGTCCCTTTGGCTGTAACAATCGCAGTGTTATTTAGTCAGGCTAAGAAAATACTTCCTCTGTAGGAATTTAAAATTGGTTTGTGTTTACACTAAAAACTTAAATCACATTTGTAGTAATCAACCTCATTTTTCTTTTGATTGTTATCATTTAAAAATTGCATAACAGTCAACCAGACCATATAGTGATTTGATTTCATCATTGATCAAAATCCACTTATTTCACATACTACCCTCTAGACCCATTCAAGCTTCCAAGCTCTATGGCAAGTGACAAGTGACAAGACTAAATGTTAAAAATAAAATGGTAGTCAGTTGACTAGCTTTTCTTGTTTCCTTCCCCCCCCCCCCAGTTCTGGGGCTTGAACTGTGGGCCTAGGCACTATTTCTGAGCGCTGTACCACTTGAGCCACAGTGCCACTTACAGCATTTTCAAGTAGTTTATTGGTGATAAGAGGCTCACGGTTATATGCCCACACTGTGAACCATGATCCTCTGTTCTCAGCCTCTTGAATAGCTAGGATTACAGGCCTGAGCCATCAGCACCCAGCTGCTGGCTAGCTTTAAAGCCATTTTCTGCATATTCACATTCAACTTATCCCTACATTCCATGATGGACATTTAGATTCACTTCATATTCTAGCTATTATAAATGCTGCAGAACGCATCTGTTTGATATACTGATTTCATTTCCTCTGGAATCTGTGCTATGGTATTAGTGCTATATTTAGCTTTTTTAATTTAATTTTTAGCTTTTTAAAAAGGGATGATCCTGCTAGTTTTTATATGGCTATGCTAGTTTCCAATCCCATCAACAGCATGCAATCTCCCCAAGTTTCTTGTCCTCATTTGTTATTTTTATCCTTATTAAGTTTGGTTATAACCATTTAACTGGGGTGGGGAGATGATATCTCATTTGGTTTTAAATTGCATATCCCTGGTAATCAATGATAGAGAGCAAATACTTGTCCATTTATGTATCTTTTGACAAATATCTATCCAGATCATCTGTCCTTATTCTATACGCATTATTTGAGGGATTATTAAATATATTGGATTATTTTTAACATAATCAAGAGATAAACCACAGAAAAGGAGAAAATCTATACCAACTATTTAACAGATAAAGAACACATATCCAGAATACACAAAGAGGTAATGAACAATATATGAACATATAATCCAATGGATAAGAATGTAAATTAGTCCAGCCATGTTACAAGTCAGTATGGAGACTATTCAAGAAACTGAAAACAGAAGCCCCACCTCATCCTGACATACAATTCTTGGAATTATATCCAAAGGAATGTAAATCAATATACAAGAGAAATAACTGCACATCACCTTTACAGTAGTACTATTTACAAGACAGGAACCAGCCTAGATGCCCAACGACCAAAAACTGAATAAAGAAAGTGTGATACATGTATACAATGGAGTATATTCAGCCAGGAAGAAAATGAAATTATGTCATTTGGAAGCAATTAAAATTCAGATACCATACCTATCATTCTAAAAAGCAAGATAGAAAAGACAGTTCGATAAAGGAAACATACGTAGTTAATGCTTGATAATTTAATGCTTCTTCCTCCTAGCTCTTGAAGCTAAATAACTGAAGCCCAATAATGTCAAGAAGACTCCTATTGGCTTGTGATTTCTTTCTTTATCTTTATTTTGATTCTCCTCTGCTTTAGTAACTGAATCCTAATTTCTAAAATATTAAGTATTATAAACATTTAATTTTGATTTCAGATTTCTATGTGTAGACTTTTATTCAACTACTATTTGATATAGCCACAATATCTTTTCTGTAGATGCCTACATTGACAGTAATCCTCCATTACTTTTCCTGCATAAATTACTCTCATAATTTATCTTCTGAAATTCCCAACATTGGTTTCTTTAAATAGGAATGGAAACATTTTTGAGGCAATGAATGCAAATCTTTTCTCAGTTTGACAATTTGTTGCCAACTTTCACGGTCTCCTTACATTTGATTTCTCAATATTTTTAAAATAAAATTTGCCTTCATGAAGCATTTCCAAAGCATAAACTTCATTTTCATAGAAACAACAACTTTGCTTTTCCTCATCTATGTATTAAGAGTTTAGGTAATGCTTAGTTAAATCACATGAACACAGTGAAATATTTGAAATACACAGTTTTGAAGGAAATATAGTCAAATCTTTTAAAGAAAAGAAGAATAAAAGTTGACTGGGGAAAGAATAAATGTGGCTAGTGATATCTGAGAAGAAACAGTTACCGTCAGGACGATGATATTTTTTTTCCTTTCCTATGTGAGTGGGAAAGTTGATGGGCATTATGAAGCATGACAGTTTATCTAAAAATGATTCCAGAGGTAGAGGTGGCTATGAGAGATCTTACCATTAAAGATATTTTATACATTCTTTCTTTAAAATAGTCACAACCTTCAATCCAAACTCTGTGACATTAGAGTTAAACATGATAAGTCTTCTTACCCAGTTACTACACCACCAGAGGATCTGATTCTCTGTTTGGAGGAGCTCCCCATTTTTTTTCTCCCAGAGTAAGGAACAAACTTACTCTATATGGAACAAGGCAGACATCCACACAGAAAGAGACTAGAGAAGCTCCCTTTAGCCAAAGTAAAATGCATACTACATAACAAACAAATTTTGAGAAGGTACGATAGAATCATTAACTTGTTTTGAAAAATTAGTAACTGTGTTGATCTGCAATCAAGTTTGTATAATGACTTCAGCTTACGAAAATCCACACTTTCATAATCATAGGTGTAAATATGCACAGTATAATATGTGTGTGTGAATTTGTTCATTCCAGCTTGTTTCATTCTCTTTGATACTTGGATTTAAATAATAAGATCCCTGAGATTTGCTCATGAGTCTTTATCCTTAGAAGGACTCTGCACTATTTGGTTGATGGGTTAGATTGTGTTCCCTAAGAACTCAAATGTTAAATCTGTAGTTCCAAGTATTTTAATAAAGGACCTAGTTTGGTAATAATGACACTGTAGATGCAATTAATTAAGGAGGCCATCATATGATGAATGCAGGGGAGAACTATAATCCAATATTACTGACTAGTATCACTATACAAAAGGCAAATGTAGAGGCAGGCATACACACAAGAATACCATGTGAATATAGACATTGATATGGAGGTGATACATCTACTAATCAAGGAGAGGTAATTATTTCCATCGAAAGGCAGAGGATAACATAAGAGACTTCTACACAGCTTTCAGGATGCACTAACTATGTCAAAACCTTCACTTGGGACTTTCAGTCTCCAGAACTCTGAAACAATAAAGCCTCCCAGTTTGTAATACTTGGTTCTAGCAGAGCCAGGAGACTAACACAGTTACTCTAGGGAACAATTTATCCTCAGGTTATAATAATTTTGAGCTTAAATTTGATTTCATCTAATTTCTACTTGTTATTTTTATAGCTTCTTTTATAACTGTCAAGTCTTTTCTTGTCTTGAACATTCATCTTCAAATAATTTTCTATTTGTTCACTACTCAGATTTATTTGCTAATATATTCCTAAATAGAGCATGGTCCTTCAAATGGAGAATGTTCATGAAAGCAGGCTACTGCAATACAGTGAAAAATAAGTTACCCTTACCACACACTCAACTCATTCTAAGTCAAAGTGGCAATATTTGTGGCTCCACTATATTATTCACATGTAGTGAATAAGAATCTTAGCATCCACATTTGTTTCTTTCAAATCATCTGTTCTATATCCAGTCCTATCTTGTAGGAAAAAGTCCAAGGATAAAAATCAAATGCTTAGCTGGGTACCAGTGGCTCACCCCTGTAATCCTAGCTACTCAGGAGGCTGAGATCTGAGGACGACGGTTCAAAGTCAGCCCCGGCAGGAAAGTCCATGAGACTCTTATCTCAGTAAACCACTCAGAAAACCAGAAGTGGCGCTGTGGCTCAACTGGTAGAGCACTCGCCTTGAGCTGAAGAGCTGAGGGACAGCACCCAGGCCCAGAGTTTAAGCTCCAGGACCGACAAAAAAAAAAAAAAAAAATCAAATGCTTATATCTGTGAAGCTTCCTTTTCTTCATTCTACCATGTCATTCTAGCATATTGAGTTTGGCTCAGAACCTAATTCATTCATTTAAGTCGGCAGAAAAAAATTGCAAAATCATATAGAGAAGGAACAGATTCCAAAATCGTATTGCCAGAAACTTTCTCTGAGCCAACATTTATCTATGAAGTAAGTATCTAGAGTACACTTTATCTGTTACTAACAGACATAGCCACATGAGGACCAAGCTCATATCTCTTCATAAGCTTAAAGAAATTCAATTACATTCGTATAACCCACATAAGCTCTCTGTTGACCTTTCCTCTGATCTAGAAACCTAGTGATACCATTGAAGAGGAAATCACTTGTTCTTGGCAAAACTACACAACTTCATTTCTCAAGAAATTGATTTCCAAATTTAGCTAAAGTCAAATCAAGATTCATTAGGTAGCTTTTTCTTCATAAATCTAAATGAACTGCAAAGCTTTACACTTCATTATCATTATGATAAAATCAAATTTTAGTTCATTTTGGAAAGTCAACTTATAATTGCTGAAAGCAAGAATAAAAAAGAATGTGGGGTTTTTGTTTTATAAAATGTGTTTCCAATTTACACTGTCAACATTGGTTTAATAATGTAAGCAAGCTACCACGAGTTTGTTTTTTTTTTTTTTTTAAGATTTATCTTGGAATTGCATTGGTAGTTGAGAACTTTAGTGCTGGCTTCCTTTTAGATAGTTAGAGCATTTTATCCTAATAAACTCTTTTCTTGCTCAAGAAATTCTCCTTACATAGATACTTGGCTCAAACCCTCAGCAACTTCTGGTCTTTAAAAGGTCCTCTTTTCTCTTTCTCTAACAACAAAAAAAGAAAAGAAAAACATACCCTATCACTGCTAGTCATTTTCTTTATGGCACTTGGCCTTTATCTATGTATATTTTCTCATATATCTTCTGTCTTCCCTTGTAACAGTAATGAAAGAGTAGGAAACTTATCTTTTATTTTCACAGCTATCCAAATAAAGTTTAGAACAGAGCCTGCTATATGTGTAACTTCTCAACAAATATGTGGTGAGTGAATGATTGAGTGAACACAGCCAATGATATTGCTAAGAGCACAATTCACAGCCAGAGTAGCAAGAGGAAAAGGCAGGCAAAAATAATAGTACTAAGGAAGAAGTGACAATGTTCAAAAAGAAATGTACTCACAACCTGACTTATCTAACTGTAACCCCTCTGTACTTAACCTTTACAATAACAATATATACATATATATATATGTAGTAAAGAAAATCATTTTAAAGCCAAAGCTCACATATTAAACATGTTAAAAATTAAATATAAGATATTTAATTAAAGTTATATCAACATTTCAAGTACATAGTTACTTTTATTTTTTTTTTTTGTTTTTTGTTTTTTTGGGGTCTGGTTGTGGGGTCTGAACTCTGGGCCTGGGCATTGTCCCTCAGCTCTTCAGCTCAAGGCTAGCGCTCTATCACTTGAGCCACAGTGCCACTTCCAGCTTTTTCTGCTTATGTGGTGCTGAGGAATCGAACCCAGGGCCTGAGGCATGCAAGGCAAGCGCTCTACCACTGAGCCACCTTCCCAGCCCCATAGTTACTTTTAAAGATATAATCTCTTAAGTATTAAGTAATAGAATTCAAGAATACCAGAAGTCACATAAATTATTTAACAAAGGCAGCCAATATACCACAATACTTAGAAATAACATTTTCCCACTCATTATATGCATTTCTTCTCAAATTCATGTATTAGTATCAGAGCTGGTTTTTTTCTTTTTTCCATATTTCCATTTTTACAACTTGCCTCCACTCTCGTAGCCCAACTTGAATCTTTCTGGAAGTCTCTCCTTTGTATATGTTTTTATTACCTGTGCTTGACATAACAACTATAAAATAATATGCAATATTATTGCTATGAATTCTCTTTTACATACAATATGAATTGACTTCTATACTCAGAAAAACAAAATTACTTGAGTAGTTACTTAAATAAGTTTTTAGTTTGGGTGTGGGTTTGGGTTTTATTCCTATTTTCTTGGTGTATATAGTTACCATTACATTTCATATTGATTAGAAACACAGCATCTTTGAACAACAAATAATGATCATCACTCTTTCTACTGAACAAACAGGTTTATGGTTCATTTACAGGAAAAAATAAACTTGTTAAGCATTTCCAAAAACTATATCCAAAACTTTTAGGTTCCAGACAACAAATGTGCAAGAAAAAAATAAGTTATAGTAATACACCAGCCAAACTTATTCCTAAATAAGCATTTTTGGATACACATACATATATTATTTATTAACAAAAACACTCTTGTTTTGAGTAAAGAACTATTCTCATTGGATGTCAAAGCACTTTACAATTTACAAAATACCCTTACATAGATTCTATTCCAACATGAGTTACTACTATATTAGTAAATGTCATTTTTTAAATCCAAACTTCTTCAGCTTCTCGAGGCTTTTCATTAGCAAGGCAGTTGTGAAAAGGATGGCTCTCATAAAACTCCACCTGCCAGTCAGAAATCAACTCTCATGTCAGCTAAGCACTCTTTGTCATTTGTATTTCATGGAGGAGGGAGATGAAAGAAAGGATATGTAGTGTGGAAGCAAATAGATGAAGAACTGGAAATCGTGAGACCTGCATTAATCACTCCTCCTCCTACTTCTAATACTTCTCTGCACATCTTGTCTGGGAACTTCAAAAGGATGTTGAGGAGTCACACTATTTGAGACCACTCCATAGAAGGCCTAAAAGCTGTATTCTTAAAACATGCTTCAAATGCATTGTGATAAAAATGACATAATCTGCTGATTAATTGCCCCAAAACCAAAGAACATATATAAAGTTATGATTATACAAACACCCTATATATAAACATCCTCCTGAGATTCCTTTATAACCCAAGTCACAATCCTTGAAAACACAGTCAGGAAGGTGGTTCTCATTTTCTATGTTGCAGTAAAGAGTAATTATGGGGAGAGTATATAGCTATTTATTTTCTTCTGAGCATTACATTGGTTGATGTTAGTATATTAACACAGGTAAGGAAGTTTAAAGAAAGAAAAAATGAGTTTATTGTTGGCTATTTTACTGAAAGAGAAAGAGATTTATTAATATTGAAAGATGTGCTGAAGAGAAAACATATTTACCCATCCAGAAAGGTTCTCAAGGTTTTCTATTTTCAAACAGCCTTATTGATCAGGCTGTGCTAACTTTGTCTTTTGGCAACTTATTTAAAGGAAGGTTTTTAAGTTCCTATGATCTAAAGTAATATTTATCATTGTGGCTTAACATACTGAAGTTATTTTTGAATTTAATTCATTTGGTCATGTTGAGGTATTAGTTCTTATTCTCTTCCAGTTTTGAAATGGTCAACTCTAAGTTCCCATATTCTGGCAAGCCAGAATAGACCATTCTTTTTCAAGAGCATATTAAACAATAACACAAGAATAAACTAATGTGTTCAATGTGAGATAAAGAAATAAACAGTATAGAAGATTGGACCAGATTTCAATGAAATGAAACCAGAAAAAAAATTATTGTGAAAATACCGTATAGAGGGGTTGCAATTACATGGGCAAGATAATGAGTACATTTCTTTCTTTTTTTGGGGGGGGGGGTCCAGTTGTGGGGCCTGAACTCTGGGCCTGGGCGCTGTCCCTCAGCTCTTCAGCTCAAGGCTAGCGCTCTAGCACTTGAGCCACAGAGTCACTTCCAGCTTTTTCTTTTTGCTTATGTGGTGCTGAGGAATCGAACCCAGGGCCTCAGGCATGCAAGGCAAGTGCTCTACCACTGAGCCACCTTCCCAGCCCCATGAGTACTTTCTTATCAAGCATTGTTGCCTCCTCCCTTCCCTTCCCATCCCTTCCCATCTTCCCCCCACACCCCTCCCAAAGTTGTAAAGTTCATTTTTGGACATAACGACTTATACATTTCTTTGTTGCAATGAGTCCACCTGCATCCTTGTTTAAATGATTTGTTTTTTCCCTTCCCCTCCACAAATCTCAGCCTAAAAACAAAATTAATATGTCAGCCTATTTTTCTTAGTCTTTAAGATCTCCAAAAGCCGTACAGAAAACTTCATCCAATTTTTATTACAAAAGCTAAATTATTAAAAAGAATTAGTAAAAGACTTATCAAGGATGATAACATGATCCCTTGTTTCTATTCTTGGAAAGAGGAAAGGTTTATATTTCATCTTAATTATAATTTTCTTCCTAGTTGGACATATCTCATTTGTTTGGAAATCTATATATTCTGTGATTGCGCAGCCATTGTTGAGATTTTCTTAGTGGAAAATGAAGACATCATCATAGAAGAGTTCATGAGGAAATCACAGTTATCTCTTTGCTCCCAAATAGAGCTCCTTTTTTAGATTTCCTTGTAAGTTAGGCTCAAATGTTTCCAGAAATACGCATTTCACCTTAGCAACAAACTCCCTTGCAATAAGAGTTGAACAGAGAAAGAACATTTATAGTCAGAGATCTGAGTGACTGGATGGGAAAAAAAAAACAATAAAGAAGTGGCAGGAAGTAAAACAACACAGAGGACTTGAAGGAAAGAGGAAGAAAAGGGGAGAGGGAGATAGTTGGAGACAAAGAGGGAATGGGGGAGGTATACAGACCATGGAAAAAGACTTGCACATGTTATAAGAACGAATTCAATTTTAATATTTCTTCCTTAGCCAAGTCTTTCCCCAAAAGCATTCTTAAATCCAGCAATAAAGTTATTACCATTAAATGCCTACATTGCTTAAGAAAGAATAACCTAATAAAGCCATTACCGATGATTCAAACAAAACTATACTTAATTGTCATTTGTATCTGTTCTCAAAATCATTTTAAGGAGCACCCTTAGATAATAGCTAAAATGTTTAGAGCTGAACTGCACATAAATAAATCAGTGACTCAGGATATTCTTCAGGAAGAATAAAACAAACTTTCATGCCATATAAAGTAAACTATGTTTTGGTTGCTTTTGTTGGCTTTTGAAGTGCTGGTGTTTGTCCTTACTAGGTAAGTGTTCTGCCAGTTGAGCCACACATCCAGTCCTTGTAGTTTATTAGCAACTTAATTGCTAAAGGTAACTTAATTTTCAATCTATCACATTAGAAACGGATCATATTTACACTAATAGTTATGAGAATCTACCAGTGAATTTTACTACAACCTTGTATCATATAAATATGACAGTGAAACTAATGAAAAAAATTATATTAAGTGAAGTAAGCCAGGCCCAAATAAACAAGTCCCATGGTTTCTCTTATTTGCAATAACTAGTATATGTCTGTCTAGGACAAGCAGAAAAGGTCAAAAGCTATGTACATTCGACCATATAAGATGATGTTAAGTGACATGAACCCCAAGATAGGGACACAAGTGGTTATTTTTTCTTTCTTGCTATGGTTTTTAACGTATTTATAGTGTACTATGTGACTTTTTTGTTTCTTTTGTATGTTCTTCCCCCACGTATAACCCTTGTTCTCACTGTATTTGATTCCAGAGCCCTGCATCTTGTATATACATTTTTCTAATTTAGGGAGTGGAAGGGAAATAACAAAATGCTTAAATAAGGATACAGGTTGACCCATTGTAACAATGTACAAGACACTACATAGAAAATGAACTGTACAACTTGTGGGGGGAGGGAGGGAGGAGTTGGGGAAATGGGGAGAGAAGGGATGGTAAGGGAAAAACAAAAGAGGAGGTAACAATGCTCCATAGGAAACGTACTCATTACCTTACTCATGTAACTGTAACCACTTTGAACAGTATTCTTACAATAAAAACATATAAAAAATGTATTTCAAATGTTTTTTTCTTTCATGCATTTGTTTCTAATGCAATTATAAGATTATTTCTTTGTTGCTTTGTATGTCCCTCCCCCACAGTATAACTCATGCTTTCACTGTATTTGATGTCGGTATAATTTGTGGAGGGGAAGGGGAAAAACAAGTTGTTTAAATAAGGATACAGGTGGACCTGTTGCAACAATGAGAAGTACAAGTTGTCATGTCAAAAATGAACTTTACAACTTGGGGGGGGGGGGGGAGGATTGGATGCGGGGGAGGGAGGATGGGAAGGGATGGGAAGGGTAAACAAAGGAGGAGGCTATAATGCTTGATAAGAAATGTACTCACTATCTTGCCCATGTAATTGTAACCCCTCTGTACAGTATTTTCACAATAAAAAAAAAGAGAAAAAAACCTAAAGGAAGACAAATTCCAGGAGTATGTATCATCATCTGGGTAAATTTTTGCTTTCCCAGTATACAGGAACTGTCAACTGAAGTCATTCAGTGTTGAAAGCCCCTTTATGAAGAAGAAGGCCCCTTTCTGGCAGTGCATTAAGTTGGGATTCTACACACACACACACATACCACACAGTCTGGGACTGGGAATGTGGCTTAGTGGTATTGTGCTTGCCTATCATGCGTGCAGCCCTGGGTTCAATTCCTCAGTTTCACACCGCATAACCAGAAAAGACCAGAAATGGCACTTTGGCTTAAGTGGTAGATGTGCCACCTTGAGCAAAAAAAATTCAGGGACAATGCCCAGGCCCTACGTTCAAGCACCAAGACTTGGCAAAAAAAAAAAAGTTCTACAGAAACTTCTACATCCCCAAAACACATTCCCTTGTTCTTGTAGTGATCATGCCATGAGATACAGTGATGCTACAGTGTAACCTTGTAAAACTACTTTTTCTTTTTTTTTTTTAATAAGTTTTTCATTGTGAAAATACTGTACAGAGGGGTTATAGTTACATGAGCAAGGTAATGAGTACATTTCTTTTTTGTTGTTGTTGTTGGTCATGGGGCTTGAACTCTGGGCCTGGATACTGTCCCTGAGCTCTTCAGCCCGAGGCTAGGGCTCTACAACTTGAGCCACAGAGCCACTTCCAGCTTTTTTCTGCTTATGTGGTGCTGCGGAATCGAACCAAGGGTTTCATGCATGTGAGGCAAGCATTCTACCACTGAGCCAATTTCCCAGCCCCAAAACTACTTTTTCTTAATTCAAAGCCTTACACTTGCTAGGCAATACCATTTAAGGCAGGCCTCCCGCCGAGCTTTTTGTACTGATTATTCTGGAGATGGGGTCTAGTGAACCATTTCTGCCACTGGCTATTTTTAAACTGATTCTTAGGATGTCAGTCTCCTGAATAGGTAGGATTATAGGCATGAGCCACTGGCACCTGTCCTAATTTTTAAAACTAGTAAAATGTTAGGTCCCTGTCAGGATCTAACTAATTTGCCAGCAGCATGTTTAGCATTTCTTTACAGGTAAGTAATTTTGGTTCTGTTCCATTTTATTTTTGCAAAATGGATCTGGAATAAGAAAAAAACTCTGTGAACATAGATAGGCACAAATGCCATTCATATACCTATGAAAAGATTAGACACATGACAGAAGTCACTAAAACCTATTGCCTGAACATTTCCCCAACAGACAATGAAAGAAAGAAAGACAGAAAGAAAGACAGAAAGAAAGAAGGAAGGAAGGAAGGAAGGAAGGAAGGAAGGAAGGAAGGAAGGAAGGAAGGAAGGAAGGAAGGAAGGAAGGAAGGAAAAGAAAGAAAGAGAAGGAAAGAAAGAAAGAAAGAAAGAAAGAAAGAAAGAAAGAAAGAAAGAAAGAAAGAAAGAAAGAAAGAAAGAAAGAAAGAAAGAAAGAAAGAAAGAAAGAAAGAAAGAAAGAAAGAAAGAAAGAGGAAGGAAGGAAGGAAGGAAGGAAGGAAGGAAGGGAGGGAGGGAGGGAGGGAGGGAGGGAGGGAAGGAGGGAGGGAAAGAAAGAAAGAAAGAAAGGAAGGAAGAAAGAAAGAAGAAAAGAAAGAAAGAAACCTCCTTTCTTCTACTCTTTTGTAACACATTAAATTAATTGTAGAGGATGGCAAGTGTTTTCCAGTGCCAATTAACACATTAGGAGGGCATTGCCTAATGGAAACTTCAGGATCTTGAGGTTCAGAAGCTTCCTTTTACCAGCTATCACCTCAACATGGGAAAGAACAGTGCTCTCTCCTATGATGTCTAACAAAGCAGTGGGTATCTAGCTTCTGATCTCCCCCAGGTTGTTGGAAATCATTTATGAAATGGCTTTGTTGAGTGGGAAACAGCATCTAAGCTTTCTAAGTAGGAGAAAGGGGAATATCTGGTATATAATAAGCTGATATGCTAGCTGTTGTGGACCACATTTGTAATCTAAGTACTTGAGAATTGGAGGTAGAAAGACTATACTTTAAGGCTTGCATGGGCAAAAGCATATGATCCAGCCTAGAAAATAAACAAACCAACTGGAAGATACTCCAAGGGTAGGCAGTGCATTCAAACCTAATACTTATTTTTTTTTAAGAAACTGGTACTCTTTCTGTTAGTAGCTTACATAATTTGAGTAACAAGCATGAAATTAATGTGCAATTTTCTTGCCTTCTGTCCAGTAAGCAGCCAAAATAACCACACATGCTACCCTTAGAGAAACATCTAGCTTATTAGTATCATTTAAAAAGATAAATTATCACATGTTCATAAGGAAAGAAGATATGAATACTCAAAATTATTGAGGAAGCATATAATCTCATAATAAAGCATGGATTTTTAAGTTAAGTAGATTTATTTGATTTAGATCTAGGTTTATTTAACTTAGCTTTAGATTCATGAAAATAAAAAACTCACAGCACATTCTCATCACATCACAAACTGAAAAGGAATAAAAAGAAAAAAGCTTATTATTTGTCATGGACTAGAGTTTGAAACATATTGCCTGAAGTGCTATTCCGTAAACAGCAGGAAGTTCTTTTGACATTTGGTGAAATTTTACATTTGTAATTTTCTGTAATAGGTAGTTAAATACCTGACAGAGTGATTTACCTGCCACTGCTAAACTCAGTGTCAGGTCATGACACAGTTCTGAAGAACATCTGTGTGACTACTGCCCTGGTACATATTCACTTGGTGGCTGAATGCCAATATCTTCTCTGGGTGGTTCACTTCACACACAGATGTTTCCTCTTTAGCAATTCCTGGATAAAGGTCTGGGGGAAAGAAGTAATCCCTATGGCTCTATCTTGCTTATTAACTCTAGACTCTGTCTCTTCACACACTCATAACCAAATGCTTCTCTTCCTACTTGCAGAAAAGATGCCTCAGTAGAAGAACCTAAATTCAGATCATTGGAAAGGGGATTTTTGAGCCCCACCCAGACAATGGCATAGCAGTGAGACACAATATAATGGCATTGATTTCCATGAAGTGTCCTTAATGCTCTGAGAATCAAGTGAATTCTTCTTTTTTGTTAATCAAGGAACTACACATCTTCCAAAACTCACTGAACTGACTTTTACTTGAATTTTTATTGTTTTTATTATTTTAGCCTGTACGTAAATAATAAAGTCAAATAAGGTGAGGCTAGATAGGTAATTAGCTCTCATAATATACATTGTAAACATCTTCAAGCTTTAGTTTTACACTTGCTAGAAATGGACAAAGGCACCACCAATTTTGATTCAGTGTCTTATACGCTTGCCAACTATATCAGTTGCAAAAAACACATTGATGGCTAATAATGTCATCATTCTTCCTGTGGTCCATCATACAGAGAGAAAAATGTGTAATGTGGTATAGAATCATTAACAAATGTTTTACAGTCAACACCGTGGGAATCAAAGATGTTTCCACTAATATCACTCAACATATGTAGCAAACTGCCACTTCACTGCTGAGTCAACACCCCCTAGGAGGACCAGAATGCTATTCCAGAATTATTGCTGGTATAGCTTAGATCAGGTAAATTTAAGAGTAGTCAAGTAAATGGACAGACTGTATCCTTCATGAATGTTGTTCCTCCCAGCTGAGCATCTCATCAGTGTTGAATGGCAGTGAGTTGAAGATTATATTCTCTGACGAGTACCTCAAGTTCAGCTATTCTGTGTTTTTTTTTTCAGTCAAGTGCAAAGCCATGTGTTTGAACAGCTCCTCAACTCATAGACAGATTGACATTTTCTCATGAAGTTGACAAGTCTGACAAGAACAAATGCTCACAGGTGAGAGTCACTACATCCACACATAGGGATACATAATAGAGCACCTCTGGTGAGGTCCAAGGTTCTTTACAAAAAGCATTTCTCACAAAGAAAATGATGATACAAGTACCCAAGATCAGTACCACATGATAACATAATAAATAAATAAATAAAATGATAAAAGCATAATAATTTTAGATAGAATTAATTTTAACAAAATACAGGTCCACTTGCAGGATAAAACTTTTATATTGCCCTGTTACTACCATCCACTTCTAAGGATGATTCATTTTAATCTTTTTTTTTTTTTTTTTTTTGCTGGTCATGGGCCTGAACTCTGGGCCTGGGCGCTGTCCCTGTGCTCTTCAGATCAAGGCTTGCACTCTACCACTTGACCCACCGCACCACTTCCAGTTTTTCTAGTGATTTATTGGAGATAAGAGTCTCATGGACTTTCCTGCCTGGGCTGGTTTTGAACTGTGATTCTTAGGTCTCAGCCTCCTGAGTAGCTAGGATTACAGGCATGAGCCACCAGCACCCGGCTTCATTTTAATCTATTTTAGAGGAAAAATACTATTATTCAAATGAAAAATATTGACAAAAAGTGAAAGAAAGGGGAAAAAGAGGGGGAAAAAACTATCTTTTTTTTTTTCCTTATACATGCTTGTTTATTAAAGGACACTAGGTACTGGTAGCTCAGTTCTTTAATCCCAGCTACTTAGGATGCTGAAATGCAGAGGATCACAATTTCAGGCCAGTTTGAGAAGAAAAGTTTGTGAGATTCTATCTTTAAAAAAAAATCTTACTCAGCAAGAAGCTGGGCTAGAGGCATGGTTCAAGGGGTAGTGAGCCAACTGAGCAAGCCAAATAAGTATAGGGCACTGAGCTGAAACTCTGATATTGGCAAAAAAAAAAATGTTACATTTAGGAGAGAAATCTCAGGCATCTGGTCATTCTTCTCCCTTTTTCTTCTGACTCTTTCTCCTACATATCTGAGGTGAGACACCATCCTGGTTCTAACTCCATCTTCCACAAAAAGTCTGGCATTGTCAAATTAAGGGTCAGTTTAATAAGGAAGTATTTTTGTTCATCTATTGCTACTAAAACAAGCAAAAAACATGCTATCCTTAGCCTAACTAAGACACCAAAGTTCCATCTAATTATTTTCAGCAACACCCTTTGTTCTGACCTTCCTCTGTTTACTTACTCCTATAGAACTAGCAGAGGACAACAGTCAAAGACTATGCAGTGTGCATAAAAACATATAGGAAGAGGTAATTACCAAGTGTATGGTCGTGGTGAATAGGGGGGTAACAACTTTCAACATGTAATTTCTTGGAAAATGTAAATTAACAGTCAATGTTTCAATTATCTCATATTTGATCACCAGTAATAGAAAGAAAGAAAAAATAGGAAGGAAATTAAGCATTTTAATACTATTTCCAGTGGATAATCTGATAGATAATATAATAGGTTAGTATAATATATAGTGTCTCCATATCATTTAGTAACTAAACTCTTACCTCTTGCACTTGCTATATTCAACAATAAGAAGAAATAATGTATAATTGAAGAAGGATGCAGTTAGACATTTCTAAAAGAAAATGATACCTAAAAGGGAACTATATAACTGTGATTTCATAATAATTTTATTTCAGAAATGATTAATTCTTAGTGGTATTTACTGTTTTGAATCTGTAATATTTTATGATTTAGCAATGAGATTTCAACTTTGGCCGGGAGGGCAAGGGAGGGGGTTAAGACGGGAAGGGATGGAAAGAGGGAAAAAATGAGATTTAAACTTGAAGTTACAAATGCTTATAATACCCTCTTCTAATATTAATTTTATACATCATCCTCATGATTTCCACACAAATTAAGTAGGGTCTTATGCATTATTGTTATTGTTTGTGGTTATTATTTTTTTACATTATTTTGATATACAATTTTTTTATCAATACATTAGAAACCAAATTTCTTTTTTTTTAATTTTTATTTTTTTATAGTGAAAATACTGTACAGAGGGGGTTACAATTACATGGGCAAGATAGTGAGTACATTTCTTATCAAGCATTGTAGCCTCCTCCTTTGTTTACCCTTCCCACCCTTCCCATCCTCTCTCCCCCCCAAGTTGTAAAGTTCTTTTTCGACATGACAACTTGTACTTATTGTTGCAACAAGTCCACCTGTATCCTTATTTAAACGACTTGTTTTTCCCCTTCCCCTCCACAAATTATACCGACATCAAATACAGTGAAAGCAGGGGTTATACTGTGAGGGAGGGACATACAAAGCAACAAAGAAATAATCTTATAATTGCATTAGAAACAAATGCATGAAAGAAAAAAACATTTAAAATACATATCTTAGCGTTCATTTTCCTAACATCACCTTATCTGACCTTTTCTGCTTGACTCAGACATATACTAGATATTGCAAATAAGGGAAATCATGGGACCTATGTTTCTTTGGGCTTGGCTTACTTCACTTAATATAATTTTTTCCAAGTCTTTCCATTTCTTAACAAATGGGGCAATGTCATTCTTTCTGATGGAGGCATAGAATTCCATTGTGTATATATACCACATTTTCTTGATCCATTCATCTACTGAGGGGCATCTGGGTTGGTTCCAGATCTTAGCTATGGTAAATAATGCTGCAATAAACATAGTTGTGCTGGTAGCTTTAGTGTGGTCTTGTTTGTAAACGTTTGGGTAAATGCCCAAAAGTGGGACTGCTGGGTCATAGGGGAGCTCTATGTGGAGTCTTTTGAGGAACCTCCATACTACTTTCCAAAGTGGTTGAACAAGTTTACACTCCCATCAACAATTGAAGTAAGGTTCCCTTCTGTCCACATCCCCTCCAGCATCTGTTGTTATTAGAGTTCTTGATTTTTGCCATTCTAACTGGGGTGAGGTGGTGTCTCAATGTTGTTTTGATTTGCATTTCTTTTATGGCTAGGGAGGTTGAGCATTTCTTCATGTGTCTACAGGCCATCCTTCTTTCTTCTTCAGAAGTTTCTCTTTAAGTCATTAGCCCACTTATTTATTGGGCAGTTGTTTCTTTGGAGATTTGTTGTTGGGGGATTTAATTTTTTGAGTTCCAAGTATATTTTAGATATGAGACCCTTGTCCATTGTATAGCTAGTGAAGATCTTCTCCCAATCCGTGGGCTTTCTATTGATCTTGCTAGCTATGTCCTTTGCCATGCAGAAGCTCTGCAACTTCATGCAATCCCATTTGTCCAACCTTTCTTTGATTTGTTGTGAGAAACCAAATTTCTTAAAATAGGAATTTGCAGTGTTTCTTAATGCAATATTTCTTAGAATACTGCATGGAAACAATTGTTTTATCTGCATTAATAATCAATCAATAAAGAAAACTTCAGTCTTCTGGTATCAATACCCAAGACAGTTTTACAAAGTCCTTCCTGCTCATCTCCCCTTTTCTCTCCCTCTCTCTCTGTCTCTCTTTCTCTCTGTCTCTCTCCTCTCTTTCAACAGTTCTATCTAACATCCTCAGTAGAGAGTTTCTGACTGTTTTATCTGCCTCTATTCATTGATAAGCAATTACAGACCATGTGTTATGCTGGAGACACAGCATGATCAGCCCATAATTAAAAGGATACAATAAATCATACTCTACAGGATAAAAAAGGAAAGCGTTTATATATAAATTACACTATTTCATCTGAAGATTGTTTTAAACAATTAGGTCAAAACACTGTGATTTGTGGGAGGGGCTCAAACTCAGGGCCTGAGCACTGTCCCTGAAAAGTTTTTACTCAAGGATAGCAAGTGCAGCCACAGCTCCATTTCTGGCTTTTTGGTCGTTTTGATTAGAGCAAACAGTCTTGTGGACTTTCCTGCTCAGATTGGCTTCAAACCATGACTCTCAGATCTCAGCCTCCTGAGTAACTAGGACTCCAGGTGTGAGCCTCCAGCACCAGGCAAAAGACATTGCAGTTTTTAACTTCTAGTTAACCTACTTATCATTTTTATCTAAAAATTGATAGGTCATCACTGCTTTACCAAATGCTCTTTCTTTCCTCCTTTTCAACTTCCCATAGGAATATGACATTCACTTGTCTACATCTAGTCTCATTTTCTAAGTTACTAAAAAAAAATTGGATCTCTGGATAGATTTTACCTGAATAGAGAAATGACTGCATATTTTCACAAGCACTAGAACAATTTGCCATCACTTTATCGAGTCAAATCAGTTGGAGTGGGTTACTTTACATGACAGCATAAGCCAGGCTGGGTTAAAGCAGGCTACAGAGCAAGCACACTACCTGAATCCAGCTATGGGTCTAGTCACTTTATCACTTTAGAAATAATTTGGAATAAAAGTAAAGGGAGTGACTTTACAGCAGGAAGGCTAGAGCTGACTATTTGAAGATTTCTGAAGAGAACTGAACGAAATTGCCTTCCCACGAGGAACTGCTATGTGCCATTCCTTACCTAGCACTTGGTAACTTACTAGCACAATCACACTATTTTGCATATGTTAGAAAATGGATGCTAAGCAACAACCATATACATTCAATATTTGTATTTTAAGAGAAACAGCATAAAAAAACATAAGAAACAGCATGCAGAAATAATTTCTATCTACAACAGAATCTGTCAGCTCTATACCAGAAAAGAGGAAAGGGCATGTTTACATTCTAAATACAGCTTATTTGGTTAGAAAAGCACAATGACCTTCATAGGAGCATCTTTATTTATTGAAAGGTGATTAAAAAGTTATGTTAAATTGTGGACACTATTAACTGGACTGCTCACTATAGTAGGTGGATTCTTTCTCACTGCAAAAGTCTGCCTGCCCATTCATTCAGTTGCCCACTATAACCATCATAGAGTCATAAAAATTAAATTGCTACCAAATCACTAAAAATGCACCCCATGATTAATTTCTACAGGAAAAAATAACATTAAAGAATAAATGGGAGCCAGTGGCTCACACTTGTAATCCTTACTTGTGAGGCTGAGATCTAGAAGATCATGGTTTGAGCTCAGGCCAAATAGAAAGGTTTCCTAGACTACATCTCCAAAGTACTTAGCTTAAAACAGGGCTGGGGAAACAGTTCAAGTGGTAGAGCACCAACCTAGAAAGTGTGAAAGCTGTAACTTCAAACCTTATTGCTGCCAAAAGAAATTAAGAAAGAATAGAATTAAATTTAATCAAAGTTTATCTCATGTAGGGGAGTTCCGGGAAGATGGCGGAGGAGAAGCTGGAATCTGAACAAGCTCTTGCATAGAAAACAGTTTCAGAGTTCCAGTGAACAGTCCCAAGCCAGAGAATCACACCAAGTGTGCCATCACAGGACAGAGAGTTAGTCAAGAGAGGGGAAGCCAAGCAGACACATCTGAGCAGCTGCCGCTGCGGCGGCAGGGTCGCAGCGGCGACCACCGCCGCGGAGGCATACCTGAGACGCAGTCCGGGACGAAGGAGCCAGACGCAGCGGTGGAGCGGATGCTACTCAACACCAGCAAGAACCGACAAGGAGCGGACAACTTCATCCTGCACTTTGCAGACCAGAGACGACCCGAGATCCATGACTCCGCTTGAGTAGAAGCCCCACTTCCTCACTCCTCTGGGAGCAGACGAGGGAAGGCCACCCCTCCCCCCCCCAGCACCGGTGATCTCCATCTTGGATACCGACAAAGCTCGGAGGAGCGGCTAGCTCCAGCTCAGGCCTTGGAATAGAGCTAGTCATTTGGCAGGTCACAGGAACTTGGCGGCGAGGTGACCTCACAGACTCAGTTCCACCCAGGGAGGGGTCACCCAGCTCAGGCACCAGCCATTGGAGTGGCTCTCCTCGCTGGGTGGCCAGAGCCAGAGGCTGCCCCTCCCTCTAGCAGCCACCACAATCAATTGAAAAACAGAAACCCTGAGAATGGCTCCAGGCTGGGTGCTGTGAGTTTTTTTTCACAAAATACCCCAGGGAAAAGCTACTGTTCATTGAAAGGCCTCAACTCTACCCAGAACCTAGCCTCATCACTGCATCCCCCTCTTTTGTGATTCTCAAAGCAGATCACCCTCCCAGTAAACTAACCTGGGAGGGGGATCTCAAAATCTTGGGTAAAGCAGAGCATTTTTCTGCCTGTTCCAACAAACTGACTTAAGAAACCAATCAAGCCACAGGACCTCAAGCTGACCAGAGACTCCAACCAGACTCTGGTTACAGACAAAAGGGAGATACAGGACTCTTCCCACCCCTCCCAAAAAAAAAAAAAAAAAAAATCAAAGAACTTTTTTTTTCTTCTTCTTTTCTTTTTTTCTTTTTCTTATTTTGTTTTTTTTCATTTTTTGTTACCTTATATATATATATAAAATTTTTTTTGCTTTTCTAAAACTTTTATTAATCTTTAATTTTTGCCTCTTCTGAAAAAATAATTGTTTTCCATTTACTTTTTTTTTTTTCTTCTCCTCTTATAATTTTTATTTTAGGAATACGTGAATGTGTGTTTTCTTTTCTTTTCTTGTCTTCTTTCTCTTTTTCTTTCATTCTTAATTATCTTTTTGTTTTTTTTTCTAGCTCTACTGAACTTCTGATCTTTTCTTCTCACTTTCCTATCCTTTCCATCTTTTCCTCTTTGTTCATCTTTATGTGACTTAACTCTCGTCCTGCACATCCTCAGATAAACCCGTAGTTAACCAGTAGACCCTATCCCCCATTGTGTACACACTTAATCCACAAACTTATTACTCAATTCAAAACCTCTGAGACTTAAATTCACTAATAGCAGTACTTTATACCTATACAATATTTTAAGCATTTTTTTAAAGTTTTTCTCATCTCCTCTATGTCCCTCCCTTTCTCTCAACATATTCATATTCCTCTATAAATAGATGGTCTTTTAATCTCTAAAATAACATTAATTTTTACGTTTCTATTTTTTTTCTGGTCTCTTTTCATTCCCCTTTCCCTTTCTTCTTTTTCTCTCTCTCTCTACTTACATCCTACCCAACCTATTTCCTGCATTGTGATTAGGACATAGTTAACTCTCCCTGTGCCTCCCCACACCAATCTATTCCTATTTTTTACCCACATCTCTTCCTAACCCTAATAATTTCTGGCTTTCCAAATTCTTCTCTGCGGTTCGAAGTCCTTTAACATATAGTTGTTTGATGTCGAATAGATGTATCTGTTGAACTAGATTGTATCTGTAGACTATTGACTGTACAAATGCAAACTTTGGTTGATGGTTGCCTTAAGATAATGTTCTAGCACAAAACTGGTGCTATCTTCATCTCAAATGGGCAGAGTAAGCCGGAAAAACACAAGAAAAATGGCAAATTCGGGTTTCTCAATTCCCAATCCTGATAATCAGGGGTTAGAACAGATAATGAATAATCCAGAGGAGAGTTCCCAAACAGCTCTACAAACACTGCTGGCAAACATGATAAATGAGAAGTTTGACAACGTACAAAGGACTCTGTATGAGCGTGATAGGGAGAGAGAGGAGGCATCCCAGAAGTTTATACAGGAATATCGTAAGCGTGAGGAAGCTACTCAAAAACTGATACAGGATTTGCGTGAACAACTTGAGAATACTCAAAGAGAAAGAGAGGAATGGCGTGAGCAGGCTGAGAACACTCAAAGAGATCTGCAGGAATCCCACGAACGGGAGGAAGCTAATCAAAGAGTAATACAGGAATTGAGAGACCAGGTAGAGAACACACAAAGATCACTAAAGGCATTCATGGAATCCATTAACAAAGAGCTGAAGGAAGTCAGGGAGACCACAAAGGGAATGCTGAATGGAACCCAACAGAAGGAATGGGAGCCCAAAGAAACCATAACCAATCAACTAAGTGATTTGAGGACAAACACTGAACACCAAATTAAGGAAGTAAAGAAATTCATACAAGACGTAAAACAGAGCTTCAACAAAGAACTTGAAGCCATCAAAGCTGACCAACTAGAAGGAAAAGAGATAAAAAACAAAGTAGAGAGTCTTGACAGCAGGTTAGACCATGCAGAAGATCGAATCTCAGGGATTGAAGACAGCCTAGATATTATAGAGAAAGAACATACAACCATCCAAGACAAGTCCAAGAAGTATGATAGATCTATCCAACACCTGGAAGACACCATCAGAAGGCCTAATCTAAGGATAATGGGTGTAGAGGAGCACCTAGAAACAGAAGTTAATGGTCTAGGAAATCTGTTTAACAGGATCCTAGCAGAGAACTTCCCAAACATGCAAAAAGATAGGCCTGTCCAGATACAAGAAGCCTTTAGAACCCCAAATAGACCAGACCAGAATAGGACATCCCACCGTCACATTATAATCCACACAGGATCAACTCAGAACAAGGAAAAGATCCTTAAAGCTGTCAGAGAGAAAAGGGTAATCACTTATAAAGGGAAACCAATTAGAATCACCTCAGATTTCTCAGCAGAGACAATCAAAGCAAGAAGAGCCTGGAATGATGTATGCCATGCCCTAAAAACAAACAACTATCAACCAAGAATACTGTACCCAGCTAAACTCTCCTTCATAACTGAAGGCCAAATAAAAACCTTCCATAGCAAAGAAAAATTGAAACAATACATCTCCACCAAACCAGCCCTACAAAAGATTCTTAAAGATGTCCTACACATAGAAAACCAACAAGACTGCAATAAAGGCCAAGAAACTGCACCCAAACTGAGAATCCAAGAACCATAGGAAGAACCCAGTTTTCGCAGCCCCCAAGAAGGTAGATAACATGGCAGGAACTCCCAAATACCTCTCAGTCCTATCTCTTAATGTTAACGGACTGAACTCTCCAATTAAGCGACATAGACTGTCTAGTTGGATTAAAAAACAAGACCCTTCTATCTGCTGCCTGCAGGAGTCACATCTTGCCCGTAAAAACAAACACATTTTCAATGTTAAAGGCTGGAACAAAATCTACCAAGCAAACGGACCGCATAAACAGGCGGGAGTTGCAATCCTAATATCAGATAAAATAGACTTCAAATTAAAATTCGTGAAAAGAGATAAAGAAGGTCGCTACATACTAATTAAAGGATCTCTCCTTCAGGAGGATATTACAATTCTAAATATCTATTCGCCAAACAATGGAGCACCCAAATTTATCAAAGAAACACTACTTTCCCTCAAATCCCATATAGATCCAAAGACATTAATTGTTGGGGATTTTAACACACCACTCTCCCCACTAGATAGATCAACTCGGCAAAAACTCAACAGAGAAACCGCAGATCTAAACAGCTGCATAGATCAACTAGACTTAACAGACATCTACCGAACATTTCACCCAGCAGCATCAGAATACACGTTTTTCTCAGCAGCACATGGAACGTTTTCTAAAATAGACCACATTTTAGGCCACAAAGCAAACTTGTCTAAATTCAGAAACATTGAAGTTATACCTTGCATTCTCTCTGACCACAAGGGAATAAAATTAGAACTCAACACCAAAAGCCACCAAAGAAAGTCCGGTATCACATGGAGGCTGAACAACACACTGCTGAATCATGAGTGGGTCATGGAAGAGATTAGAAAGGAAATTCAAATGTTCATGCTATTCAACAAAAATGAACACACAAAATACCAGCTCCTCTGGGACACAGCAAAGGCAGTACTCAGAGGCAAGTTTATAGCTCTGAGCTCCTACATCAATAAATTGGAAAGATCTGAAACTAACAATTTAATGACACATCTAAACCTCCTTGAAAAAGAGCAGCAAGATAAACCCCAATCCAGTAGACGGAAAGAAATAATCAAAATTAAATCAGAATTAAATGAATTAGAATCCAAAAAAACTATAGAAAGAATCAACAAAACAAAGAGTTGGTTCTTCGAAAAACTTAACAAAATTGACAGACCCTTAGCAAATCTTATCAGAAAAAGAAGAGAACACACCCAAATTAATAAACTCAGAGATGAGAATGGAAACATCACCACGGAAACAAGCAAGATTCAGAACATTATAAGGGAATACTTCTCAAAACTTTATGCTAATAAGTTTGAGAACTTGACAGAAATGGACCTCTTCCTAGCAAATATTGACATGCCAAAACTAAACCAAGATGAGGTAAACTATCTTAACAGGCCCATATCAAGCATTGAAATAGAAACAGCAATAAGAGACCTCCCAGCTAAGAAAAGTCCAGGACCAGATGGTTTTACAGCGGAATTTTACAAGGCCTTCAAAGCAGAGCTCACACCAATTCTCCTCCAACTCTTCAATGAAATTGAAAGAGAAAGCTCACTACCGAACACATTCTATGAAGCCATCATAACCCTCATCCCAAAACCAGGCAGGGACTCATCAAAGAAAGAGAACTATAGACCCATTTCTTTGATGAACATTGATGCAAAACTTCTCAACAAAATTTTGGCCAACCGACTTCAACAATTCATCCAAAAAATCATACACCACGATCAAACAGGATTCATTTCAGGGATGCAAAGCTGGTTCAATATACGCAAATCAATTAATATTATTCATCACATCAACAGGAGCAAGAATAAGAACCACATGGTTATCTCAATAGACGCAGAAAAAGCATTCGACAAGATCCAACACCCCTTTATGATGAAGGTTTTGGAAAAATTAGGAATCCATGGAACATTCCTCAATACAATAAAGGCTGTATATGACAAACCTACAGCCAGCATTATACTCAATGGTGAAAAACTAAAGCCATTTCCCCTTAACTCAGGAACAAGACAAGGATGCCCACTCTCTCCACTTCTCTTCAATCTAGTATTAGAATGCCTAGCTACAGCAATAAGACAAGATGCAGACATAAAGGGGATCCAAATAGGGAAAGAAGAAATAAAACTCTCCCTCTTTGCAGATGACATGATCTTGTATTTAAAGAATCCCATAGACTCCATTCCGAAATTACTCAAGCTGATTCAAAACTTTGGCAAAGTAGCAGGTTATAAAATTAACCCCCAAAAATCAATGGCTTTTCTGTATGCCAACAATGAGAAAAGTGTGGCTGAAATTAGGAAAGCAACTCCATTTGTAATAGCCCCACAAAAAATAAAATACCTAGGAATTAACTTAACTAAAGAAGTGAAGGACCTCTATGATGAAAACTTTAAAATCTTGAAAAAGGAAATCAACACAGAACTTAAAAAATGGCAAAACCTCCCATGCTCCTGGATTGGAAAGATTAACATCGTGAAAATGGCAATACTTCCCAAGGCTATCTACAAATTCAACGCAATACCTATCCAAATTCCACCCTCATTCTTCAAGGAAATAGAAGAGGCAATCCAAAAATTCATATGGAACAATAAAAGACCCCGAATAGCAAAAACGCTCCTCAACGGAAAGAACACTGCTGGAGGAATATCAATACCAAATTTCAAACTCTACTATAAAGCCATAGTAATCAAAACAGCTTGGTATTGGCATAAGAACAGACCTCAGGACCAATGGAATAGAATTGAAAACCCAGAAATGAACCTACAGACCTACAGCCATCTAATCTTCGATAAGGGAGCTAAAACAATAGAATGGAAGACAGACAGCCTCTTCAGTAAATGGTGCTGGCAAAACTGGTTAACTACATGTAGAAAACTAAAGCTAGATCCTTATATATCACCCTGCACCAGAATCAACTCCAAATGGATCAAAGACCTTGAACTCAAAGCAGACACTCTGAAAACATTACAGGATGGAATAGGAGAAACCCTGGGTCTCCTTGGCTCAGGCCGAAATTTTCTGAATAGAGACCCGGAAACACAACAAATCAAAGAATGGCTGGACAAATGGGATTGTATAAGGTTGCAGAGCTTCTGCAGGGCAAATGACATAGCTAGCAAGATCAATAGAAAGCCCACGGACTGGGAGAAGATCTTTACTAGCCATACAACAGACAAGGGTCTCATATCTAAAATATACTTGGAACTCAAAAAATTAAACCACCCAACAACAAATCCTCAAAGAAACAACTGCCCAATAAGTAAGTGGGCGAAAGACTTAAAGAGAAGCTTCTCTGAAGAAGAAAGAAGGATGGCCAATAGACACATGAAGAAATGTTCAACATCCCTAGCCATAAAAGAAATGCAAATCAAAACAACATTGAGATATCACCTCACTCCAGTTAGAACAGCAAAAATCAAGAACTCTAACAACAACAGATGCTGGAGGGGATGTGGACAGAAAGGAACCTTACTTCATTGTTGGTGGGAATGTAAACTTGTTCAACCACTTTGGAAAGCAGTATGGAGGTTCCTCAAAAGACTCCACATAGAGCTCCCCAATGACCCAGCAATCCCACTTTTGGGCATTTACCCAAATGATCACAAACAAGGCCACACTAAAGCTACCAGCACAACTATGTTTATTGCAGCATTATTTACCATAGCTAAGACATGGAACCAACCCAGATGCCCCTCAGTAGATGAATGGATCAAGAAGATGTGGTATATATACACAATGGAATTCTATGCCTCCATCAGAAAGAATGACATTTCCCCATTTGTTAGGAAATGGAAAGGCTTGGAAAAAATTATATTAAGTGAAGTAAGCCAGGCCCAAAGAAACATAGGTCCCATGGTTTCCCTTATTTGCAATATCTAGTATAGGTATGAGTCAAGCGGAAAAAGTCAGATAATGTGATGTTAGGAAAACGAAACCTCAAATATGTATTTTAATGTTTTTGTTTCTTTCATGCATGTGTTTCTAACGCATTTATAAGATTATTTCTTTGTTGCTTTGTATGTCCCTCCCCCACAGTGTAACCCCCGCTTTCACTATATTTGATGTCAGTATAACATGTGGAGGAGATGGGGACAAACAAGTCATTTAAGGATTCAGGTGGACCTGTTGCAACAATGAGAAGTACAAAATGTCATGTCAAAACCAGCTTTACAATGTCGGTGTGGGGGGGGAGGGGGGGTATGATTGGGTGGGAGGGAGGGGGGAGGCTGGGAAGGGAGGTGAAGGGTAAACAAAGGAGGAGGCTACAATGCTTGGTAAGAAATGTATGCATTATCCTGCCCATGTAATTGTAACCCCTCTGTACAGTATGTTCTCAAATAAAATAAAATAAAATTTAAAAAAAAAAAAAAAAAAAGTTTATCTCATGTATTATAAATATAAATATTCTCTCTAAAATATGGTATATGAGAATAGTGTAATCTCATTAGACCTAAAAATACTCTAAAGTTCTATTTCAATCAAACATTGGTTCATAGTCAGCTAGAGATCAGATTTCTATAGTCTGTAAAGGAGAAACATGGAAAAATGATGATCTCAGTGTATAATTTTTGCTTTTTTGTTGTCATAAATCTAGAAAGGTGTTGGAAAAGATGCACACATACGCTATTTTTTTAAGGTTACATCTCATGTGCTATTGCTGTTTGAGAAAAGACATTAGAAAGTACTTTGGAACCCTCAGTGTCTCTCTTTTAACTATTAGTAGTTTTAGAAAATATGAAGTTGTGGTTCTCAGTCCTATAGGAACCTAGGGCAGAAAAAAATCCCTAAAAGAAATCTGTGGGTAGGCTTTTGATGAATTGAGTAGGAATAGCCATATATGTGTATGTACATATCTATTCATATTATAATATATTATAACATATTTTAGTAAGCAAGCACTGATCCTGATAACAAATGTTGATTTGATTTCTACATTAAGACTAGTAATCTCAAATTAGAGTTTAATATCTAATAAGATAAAGTTATTGGAGATATTCAGGAAAGGATATGTATATTTTTATGGCCACTAAATTTGGAATTATGTGTTACATAGCAATGGCTGGAGAAATACAGCTAATGCTATCATTCATTGTTTGACTTTAAGTCTATGGACCTAATCATTTTCTTTTTTTATCTTTTTTTTAAATAAGTTTTTATTGGGAAAATACTGTACAAAGGAGTTACAATCACATAAGCAAGGTAATGAGTACATTTCTTATCAAACATTGTTGCCTCCTCTAGCCATAAAAGAAATGCAAATCATAACCACATTGAGATACCACCTCACCCCAGTTAGAATGGCTAGAATCAAGAACTCTAATAACAACAGATTCTGGAGGGGATGTGGACAGAAGGGAACCTTACTGCATTGTTGTGGGAGTGTAAACTTGTTCTACCACTTTGGAAAGTAGTGTGGAGGTTCCTCAAAAGACTCCACATAGAGTTCCCCTATTACCCAGCAATCCCACTTTTGGGCATTTACCCAATTGATCACAAGACCATACTAAAGCTACCAGCACAACTATGTTCATCACAGAATTATTTACCATAGATCGGATATGGAATCAACCCAGATGCCCCTCAGTAGACGGATGGATCAAGAAAATGTGATATATATACACAATGGAATTCTATGCCTCCATCAGAAAGAATGACATTGCCCCATTTGTTAGGAAATGGAAAGACTTGGAAAAAATTATATTAAGTGAAGTAAGCCAGGCCCCATAGGTCCCATGGTTTCCCTTATTTGTAATAACTAGTATATATATATATATATGACAAGCAGAAAATGTCAGATAAGATGATGTTAAGCGAAATGAACCCCAAGATAAGGACACAAGTGTTTTTTTCTTTCTTGCTATTGTTGCTAAGGTATTTATAAGATACCACATGATTTTTTGTCGCTTTGTATGTCCCTCCCCCATGGTATAACACCTGTTTTCACTGTATTTGATGTTGGTATAATTTGGGGGGCAGAAGGGAAGAAACAAATTGCTTAAATAGGGATACAGGTGGACCCATTGCAACAATGAAATGTACAAGACACTATGTGGAAAAACGAACTTTACAATTTAACGGGGGGGGGGGGGGAATGTAGTTGTGGAGATGTAGGGATAGTAAGGGAAAAACAAAGGAGGAGGAGGCAATAATGCTTGATAAGAAACATATACTATTTAAAGTAATTAAATCCAGTAGTTATAAGGATCACTTCAATGACAAAGTAATATTGTCAATAGCTGAGAAGTAAGGCAGGAAGATTTCCCCTAGACGAGACTTTCAGTTGGGTTTTTTTAAACTAGCTATAACGTTGTGTTATTTATAGATCTGAAAGCCCATAAACCCAACAGGGAAATATTAAAGGAGCATATTCAGATATACACAGAAAAGAAAGAAGGGAGAGGTAAAAGTGTACTTTAGGCAAAAGCCCATGAGGAAAAAGTCAGGCAGAATTCATAACCAGAATTAACTGCTAATGTTACCACAATTTTTCACAAGAACTATGCTGCAATTATATATTCTCCTCATAATAACTAAAATATAAAAGAAAGTTGCATACATGTGATCTGGACAGATTCTTAGCCTCCTAGTATTTTCTCTTCCAAGTTCCCTTATTACCCTGCATATGCCTTAATAGTTGTGATCCTGGGATCTTTTTTTTCCATATCATTCTTCATCATCCTTAATGAGTCCAGACTGCACACCATCTGGATTGTTTTTACTATTTATCTCACACCTATTCACTTTGTGTATCTCTCCAATATTAGTAAATATAAAAAAAGACTCCTAACAAAATGCCACTAGTATGGGGTGCTAAGAGATGACAAACTAATTTCTGGAAAGCAGATTGGCTAAATAAAGCTCCAGATTTCAAAGGCCTATTAAATGTGGACATCCTTATCTCTAAAAATGCATTTAACAATTTTATCTTTTAATGAGGTATATATATTCAACAGGCTTACAACTAGTACCTTCTGGTTTAAAGAATGAATTATTTTATCCTTTGATGAAATACTTTATATATCCTGCTTCTATATCCTATTCATGTCAGTCTCTTCTAAAACCACAGGGTTCCTTTTGAACTGAATGAAACAGTTTAGCAATAAAACATTTCACTCTTTTACCAGATCCCAATGCATCATGCCTGTAATCATAGTTCATTGGGAGACTGAGAATGAGACTATCACAGTTTAGAAAAGTTCACAAAATCCCTTTATAACCTATAGCTAAGAACAGTGGTTCATGCCTGCTATTCCATGCTGCATGGGAGGCTGAGATTGGGAGGATTCCAGACCAGCTAGAGTAGAAAAGTCTGTGAAGTTCTATCTCAATGATGGGAAGTTGGATGAGGTGGTGCATTTCTACCATCCCAACAATCATGAGAAGCCTAAAATAGGCTTCTGAAGCATGCCTGGGCAGGAAGTGATACTCTTATCTCGAAAACGACTGATGGAAAACAAGGCTAGAGGCATACAGAGTTCAGCAGTAGAATGTCCGCCTCGTAAGTACTAGTTCCTAAATTCAAATCTCAGTACCACCTTTCAAAAAAACTAGGCTTTACTAAGTACTTATATATGCCAGACCTGAACCATAAAACAGAGATCACACACAGCCAATTATATCTCTAAGAATGTTTGCACATAGATTTTTTAGAAAGTCTGTAGGGGGAGTGAGAGTTCTAACCAGTTAAACTAGGAAGTACTACAGGAAAATATAAATGTAGTGTGTAACTTGTCATTTGCCCATAGCTGCCCTTTTAGCACATATTCCATTGGCTCCTGTGTCTCTTTCCCCACTCCTGTCTTCATTCCCCTTAACATGGATGTTAAAGAGCTTCTAAAAGACTCCTAAAAATAGAACAGCCTCATGCTTCTTCTCAACTGATAGATTTTTATTCTCTATCAATATTATTATATTCTTTAAAGCCCATAATGAATCACAGACTTGTAATAACTTGGCACAATGGTCTTTTTTTCTCTTTCTTTTTCTTCTTTTCCTTTTCCTTCTCTCTTTTTAGTGCTTGGTACTGGGTCTTGAACAGAGAGCTGTGTGCTTTCACTAAGTTTTTTCATTCTAGGCTTACGTGTGAGTACTCTATTGCTTTAGCTACTCCTCCAGCGCTGGTATACTTATCTAAGGCTGTACTGTACTTCTTATCTAAGGCTGTACTTCTCTCTGCAGTTGTTATATCTAAAACTTTTGTTCCATATAATTAGATAAATAAAAATAGAATTAATGCTATCATAATAAGATACATAAAATCTAGCCAAGACTAGTAACGAATCAACACATGAAATATCGAAAACAAATCCCCAGTCTGACTTTATCTCCTTCCTTAGTTATTGGGCCATTTTTCAAAAAGATATTTGTAAATCTACATGGGAACTTTCCAAATGAATTTTCAGTGGAACTGAAGGAACATTAAATTTCAAATATGCTAGCATGAATCTCTGTTCTTCTATTGACATCATTTTCTAACGAAAGAAAGATTCCACCATGGAAAAAGAAAACTGTTTTACAGACAAAACCATCAATGTCAGTTATGGTCCAGAAAATCCAATTTAGGATTTGTCTGAGAAAAAGATACCTTCTTCCTCTCATTAAACGGCAGGCCCTACGGTGTAATCCCTGAGACATGACAATGACTGAGCAGGAATGTACAACATAAATAATGCACCTGCATGCTGCCACAGATTGCAGGAAAAGTCTCTTAATTGAAAGGGGCCAGAAGGTTATTTGGAGACTGTTAAGCAGGTCTATTTTTAGCAGAGTAACACCTCATCTGCCCTCAGTAGGAAATTACAGCCTTGACATTAATTATGGCTATGGAAGTGGTACCTGAAAAATTAATTTTTTATGCTCTGGAAACAGGTAGATAAAACCAGGGAGAAAGTACCACTGATACAGACAAAGAGTTCCTCTGGAGTCCAATAAGACCATCTGTGCCTTGCTTGAGCTTTTTCTGTTGGTTACATTTGAGCTGCCACTTCCACTGGTGAGAAATGTGCTTATTTCAAAAAAGAATACCAAGGGAAACACGAAATCAAGCATTTTTTTTTCTTGTGACTGTCCTTATTAATATGTGTATTCAAATGCATCAAACTAATGAGGTGGTGTCATTATATGAAATAGTTGTATTGAATATTCTGAAAGTTTCAGTACACAGCAAGGAAGAAGCAAAAGAAAAGCTATTAGTTAAACACAAGTAGTCATACAGTAATAATGAAGACAGTCAAGTGATGTGTTGACTTCACTAATAACTACTGCACATAGTGGAAAGGGTAGAATTTCAATACTTTCACTTTTCCCAAAGCATAAATGACTAAAAGCTACATTTCAAACACAGCACACAGCACGCAGTGTCAAACTTGTTACATTAGGAGGTATGATTCTACCACATTTAAGCTCTCCTTTTTATGTAAAAACAGGAAAATTCATACTAACTTCTAATATCATTAATATAATGTTCAATTCATTGGTTTAATCTTCAGATTAAAATAAATGACACCATGGAAACATTTAAGGGGGAGAAATTAGTGAACATAATAAACTTTGGAGAATATGTAAAGCACAATCTTCCATCTTTATCCTCAGAATATGAGAGTAGGAAAATTAAATTCAAAGTTGAATCATGTCAAGAGTATTTTAAAGGAAGGAGAAATGACAACTGTCTAATTAGAAATGGGAAATAAGAAATATTTAAGTGCTTCTTGGAGTTTTTGCTTTATGTAATCCATTATTAACTGACTTTTTCCAATTACAATAATCCTACAGTCCTTTCTGGTCCCTGGAAACACAGCCTATCCAGGATGACATTAGGCACAGCTCAATAAAATATCTGATACCAACACTCTCCAAACCTACAAATCATGTAGGAAAAAAAGGATCCTTTTCACTCCATAGACTCGAAATTTTACAAAATTTCTCTCACGGCCAAAGAGACTGCTGGAATCTGCTTCCAATTGTTCTTTCCTTGATATTGATAGAGCAAGTTGTGATATTTCTTCAGAAACGGCATCAAATGCTACTGCCTAGAGACTAAAGAAGAAAAAATAACCCATTTTCTTCATACACCATATATTATATGCCTCAGGTCCTCTAAAATAACTATGCTAATCTTCATCTTTATCAAGGTGGCTCTTTTGTTATTTTCTAATGGTTAAATATAAATAAATCTATATGAAACTGTGACTTGCTTGGCAGGGTCACTCAATGTGATTCTATATTATATTAATTTTTGCTACATAACCAATGCCTCCAAAAACCTAGTAGCTTAAATGTTATTATCTCCCAAGTTCCTCTACATCATGACTTGTGTGGCTGAGCTTTGCCCTCTGCTGAGGATCTACCACCTGTCTCCACTCAAGGTGTTAGCTAAGGCTGCAGAAATATCAGCATTCGATGGAGAGAAAAGAGTTGCAAATCAGTCACTAGATTGTTGGCAGGACTTAGCAGACTTTCGGACTAAGGACCTCATCTATACTTTCACTCCACTTACTAGCTGCAATTGTTCAACTACAGATACACCATGATTTCTCCCTTATCCCACTTATATGTTTCCAGTCCCTGAGTATACATGTATATGGTATTTAAAGACATGGTTCTGGAAAAGATTGCTAAGAGGACAAGTATATAGAAAGTTCTTCCATTCTTTTGATTTTCGCCCCATTTCTACCAGCTGCTCCCACATCCTATTCTACATCTCATTGCATCAAAACTCTTCACCTATTCCCTACAATGTGTTTCTAATCCTTTACCACTGTCTAGTCTTGAAATTCCTTCAAGCTTTCATCTCTCTTCTTTCCATCAATCCATTTCTCCATTCTGGTAGGAGCTGGCTCTACAGAGTATTTAACGTAGTTGAGTGCTCTTTCTCAGCTATGTTTTGTACATGTAGCCTCCAGAACCTTCATGGTTCTCTTTCAGTTTCATTGGCTATTCTCAGGTTCTTTCACAGGTTCCTATAGTTTACTAGGTCAAGATTAGTAATCTCTAGTCCCTTCCACCACTCTTACCCCTGCTCTTTCTTTCAAACATGCACAGTGTCTAAATCAGTTTCTTGGTAATATTTCAGACTTATGAATTTAAGTACTATCTATATGGTCACAACTCTTAATTTATATCTTCAAGTAAGACTCCTTCATGAACTCATATTATCACTCTTACCCTTCAGCTCCATTTGTCTATTACATGATTCATTGTCTTGATAAGACCTAGGAATTACACAAAAATTAAGAACTTTTCAACAGTTTCTTTATAACTATATCCAAAATTTCTATAACTGAGCATTTTCCCTCAGACATTGCTCCTCCACTTTCAGCCTCACTCTCCCACAGAATGGTGACTCCAATTTTCCAGTTGTTTAGGCCAAAATCTTTGGAGTCATCATTGATTCTTTTGTTATTCACGTGCATTTTGTTGGTCTGTCAAGAAATACTATGTTTCTTTGTCCCACATATATGCATTGTCCAAGTACTGCCCAATATCTTTGCAAAGCCAATAATCCTTGACTAAATTTCTGAAACAACCAAAAGTAAACCAAAATGTAATCTTAAATAAATTATTTGTGGCAATTTTTTGAAGAATCCTGAGAACTCATCTGTGAATGTTTATGAAAGTGATCTCTAGTTTTAATACTTATAATAATAATTATATGCAGTTCTTTCTGTGTCTGTGTGTTTGTGTATGTGTGTGTGTGTTATATTCCTTAATCTATCTGTTGTCTGTTTTAAACCAATACATATAGTTAATACATGTAAGGGTCAAAGACTGTCATTAATTATATACTTATAGTTTCACAGAGAAATTAAAAAGTTGATAGGAAATTCATGTCTGCCTCAGTAAGTTGATTATGACAATGAATAATTGGAGGTAGATTAGTACACACAAATTTAAATAAGCAGTAGTGACTATGAAGAGCTTTTCTTGTTTAAGATGGCAAAATTTCTGATTGTGACATTAAAAATATCTAGATGTATTTTGAAACTATTCCAGTGTTGGCAGATGCCAAGGTAATTAGCAAGTTTACAACAATGCTGTCCTATCTTTTCTAAAACAATACCAAGACTTCACAAAGACTTTCCCAATTCACTGCTAATATATGTGAGGAAAATAGGTTGCTCTACATCTTTCAACACAAAATTAAGTAAACGAATCACATAATGGCTTTATGAAAAACAATTATCTCTGCAACTGCATATTAAGTCAGAGGTGTATAAATAAAGACAAAGCTAGTATTATTCAGAAAAGTGACCAACAGCCTAGAAATATTTGTTATTAGAAACAGTGCACGGGAATAAACCTGAGAAGAATAAAAAAGAAGATAATAACTGAAAACAGTACACTAAATGAAAAAAAGGAAAAACAACCACCAAATTGTTTCTATATCTTGGTATTCATTTCAATTAGCATCATTTTTACAAATGAGGAAAACCATGGAGCATATGTTTATTTGGGTCTGGCTTATTTCATTTAATATCATTTTTTCCAAGTCTTTCCATTTCCTTATGAATGGGCAATCCATTCTTTCTGACAGAAGCATAGAATTCCATTGTGTATACATACATTTTCTTGATCTATTCATCCAACAAGGCATCTGAGTTGATTCCATATCTTAGCTATGGTTAAAAAATGCTGCAATGAACAACATAGTTGTGCTGGTAGCTTTAGTGTGGACTTGTTTGTAATCATTTTGGCAAATGCCCAAAAGTGGGAGTGATTGCTGGGCCATAGGGGAGCTCTATGTTTAGTCTTTTTATTTTACTTTTTTGCCAGTCCTGGGGTTTGAACTCAGAGCCTGGGCACTGTCCCTGGGCTTCTTTTGCTCAAGGCTAGCACTCTACCACTTGAGCCACAGAGCCACTTCCAGCTTTTTCTGTGTATATGCTACTGAGGAATCAAACTCAGGGCTTCATGGATGCTACGCAAGCACTCTACGGCTAAGCCACATTGCCAGTCCCTCTATGTTTAGTCTTTTAAGGGACCTCAATACTGCTTTCCAGAGTGGCTGCACAAGTTTACACTCCAACCAACAGTGTAGTAGCATTCCTTTTTAGTCATTGTTACTGATTTTGGTACCCTTTGTCTTCTATATAAGTTTATCTGATTTGAGAAAGGGAAGGGGAATCACAGAAATTGTAAGACAATGAGTGAACAAACGCAACAGCAATACATACTAGACACTATGTTGGAAATGAACTTTACAACTTGAAGGGGAGGGGAGTGGAGTGAAGGGAAAGTGCATAAAACAAGGGATTGGTAACACTGTTTGACAAGACATGTACTCATTACCTGACTTACATAACTGTAACCGTTCTGTACATCAACTGTACAATTTTTAATTTTTTTTTCTTTTTTTTGTTGATCGTGGGGCTTGAACTCGGCTTGGGCGCTGTCCCTCTGGGCTTGGGCACTGTCCCTGCGCTCTTCAGCTCATGGCCATCGCTCTACCGGGTGAGCCACAGTGCCACTTCCGGTTTTCTAGTGGTTAATTGGAGATAAGAGTTACACGGACTTTTCTGCCCAGGTTGGCTTTAAACTGTGATCCTCAGATCTCAGCCTTCTGAGTAGATAGGATGACAGGTGTGTGCCACCAGCACCCGGCTAATAAAATAAAAATTTTAAAAATATTTGTTATATCACATTAAAACAGACTTAACATCTTTAGATACATAAATTACTTTTATAATATTTTATTTTATTGTAAAGGTGAGGTATAGAGAAGGGTTCTAGCTTCATAAGTCAGGTAATGAGTAAATTTCTTGTTGAACATTGTTATCCACTCCCTCACTTTCTCCCATCCAACATAGAATCTTGTGAGTATCACTGTTGCACTGGTTCACCTTTTATGCTTTATCTCACCATTTTGTTATTCCTCTTCCCTTTCCCAAATCAAATAACATACATACAAGACAAACAATGACAACAGGGGATAAACCAAAGGAGAAAAAATGAAAGAAAAAAAGAAATAACTTCACACAGTACATAAAAAAACACAAAAAAACCCTCTATGATTTTATACTTAAATATACTAGAACAAAAACTGAGGTCAAGACAAGAAATGGCCTTTAGAAAAGTGATCTGCCAGACCAGTTTTCCTTAAATTTCAAACAGGCAAAAAGTTTAAAAAGTAAGACTATTATATCCTGAAAAAGTGAAGGGTTATAAACTTACATCTCCATCATGGTACAGGAAACTGATTACTCCTTTATTCTTGCTAATTATTTACTTTCTGTCCTAAACATATCTAACAAGTATTTATAGCTGGGAGTTGGTGGGCTCACATCCCTGGGTGGAAGCCTGCCCAGGAAGGAAAGTCTATAAGACTCATATCTCCAGCTGACCACCAAAAAGCCAGAAGTAGAGCTGTAGCCTGAAGCAAAAATCCTCAGGGACAGTATTCAGGCCCTGAGTTCAATGCTCAGTACATACAAAATGTGTGTGTGTGTGTGTGTGTGTGTGTGTGTGTGTGTGTAATCAAATAAAAATACATTAACATATTGAACTTTCTACTGTTTATCTTTTTTATTGACAAGGTGATGTACAGGGAGGTTACAATTACATAAGTAAGGTAATGCGTATATTTCTTGTCAAACTTGTTACCCTTTCCCTTGTTTCCTCCTACTTTCCTTCCATCCCCCAACTACCTCCCCAAACTGTATAGATCATTTCATTGTCTTGTGAATATCACTGTTGCATTGGTTTCACCGTTGTCCTTTGTATCACATTCTGTTGTTTCCCTTGTTTCCCTAATAAACATAAATACAAGACCAGGGTACCAAAATCAAATACAGTGACAACAGGGGATAAAACATAGGGGGGAGAACATACAAAAGAAACAAGAAATCACATAGTACATTAAAAACAACAACAAAGAAAAATCTCTGTGTCCATATCCTGGAGTACATTTCCTTTAGCATCATCTTATATGGTTATACATACATAACTATTGAGCTATTCTACCCATCTGCTAAGATTATCCTAGATGTATACTAATTATTGCAAACAAGGGAAACCATGGGACCTATGTTTCTTTGGGTCTGCTTACTTCATTACTATGATAAAATACATAGAATTAACCAAAGAAGTGAAGGACCTCTATGATCAAAATTTAAAAACCTGAAAAAGGAAATTAAAGCAGAATTAACGAAGTCGAAAAACCTCCCATGCACCTGGATTGGGAGGATTAACATTGTGAAAATGGCAATACTGCCATAGGCTATCTACAAAGTCAGTGAAATACCCATCAGTATCCCAACTTCATTCTTTAATAAAATACAAGAAACAATCCAAAAATCCATATGGAACAATAAAAGATCACAAATAGCAAAAACAATCCTTAGCAGAAAGAACAGTGCTGGAAGAATACCAATACCAAACTTAAAGCTCTATTACAAAACTATAGTAAACCAAACAGCTTGGTACTGGCACAAAAACAGACCTGAAGACCAATGGAATAGAACTGAAGACCCAGAAATGAA